>NC_040017.1:1090141-1197497 GCF_000972845.2 Larimichthys crocea
AAAACAATCTAATGTAGTCAATGTATGACACTACTTGGATACTGGCCATTTCTATATTCCTTGTACTACATTCCGATTTGCTAAATTCTTAACTTCTCCGATGGAATTTCATGTCTTTCCTCCTCTGGAATACACCACCTATAAGTCATCATATTCCAAGAATCCCATGGCTAGCAGTAACCATCTGCAGGGATAACAAGCCTCCTCAGTGTGTGTGCGTGTTTCACTCTGTCTCCATGTGCTAAGTGTAAAGCCTCAGAAAAAACGGAGCTCAGAGCGAGGCTTTTGTCTCATCTGTTGTGTTTTCTTTTTTGCTCAATCACACTGTCTCTGTTGCATCAAACTACAGACACTCCTCCTCTTCCTCCACCTCTCCTCTTCCTCAATCCTCTCATCTCCTTCTAAGCTAAATGATCCTTTCATTTCCTGATGACCGACCAAGGCCCTTAGGTGTCTGTTCCTGAATATGTTTGTGTGTGTGTGTGTGTGTGTGTGTGTGTGTGTTTTGGGAGTGTGTGAGCAGCTCTGGGGCCACAGTTGCATGTAAAGTTCACAGTTGTGCTGATCCTGTGGCAAAACAAAGCTCTGTGAGAGATGTCTGGACTGAGCTTCATAAGTTTTATTGCGTGTGCGTGTGTATAGAGAAGATGTTGGAGTGCGTATAACTTAAACGTTTTGCGTCGCTGCATGTTAAAAATCCGTCAAAAAAAATCTGTTTCACACACATTCCAGCTTGTGTCCACACCTGCAAATGCATCCACACACGAACACACACAATTACACACACACACATACACACAAATCCATAGAGAGCTGACTCCGGAAGATAGGGAGGAAGTTGTCTAATGGTTGCCAAACGTTTGAGTGGGCCCTGACTAAACATGTGTTTAAAGCAGACAACATCAGCAATCACCACTTGACCCCTTCACACACACGCACAGACACACACACATATACACACTAACACACACATACAGAGCTCAAGAGGCATTCTTCACCCACACATTCAGCACTCACACGGCTTGACAGTCACATGTACACACAAGTCATTAGTTTATCATGGAGTAGGTGTGTATATGAACCCACAATGTGTGATTTGCGTGTTTGCATGCACACACCAGACAAACACACGCACACGCACACGCACACACACACACACACCCCAACCAGATAATATAATCAAGTCAGAGTGCAGCGGCTGCTGACTGCAAAATGCCCACTTCCAGATGTCCTGACGGAGAGAGACGCCACGCTTTTCCACTGGGAATTGGTCAAGGTCCTGGGGCTTCTGCATGTGTGTATGTGTGTGTACCACAAACACACACATACACACAGAACAGACATAGACATAACCATGCAAACAGACACCCTGACACGGCATGAGCAAAACTGGGTCCAGCTGGAGAATGATTCAAAGGCTGAGGGAGGAAGAAGGGGAGGACGGAGAGGGGAAGACGGAGAGGACAAATTGCTTCTGCCTGCATCTGAAGACGTGATGTGCGAACGAGCTGTTAAAAGAAAACAAAAGCGAAGTCATGCCTGCCAGTTCCCACGACTCCCACCCGTCCCTCCGTCCCTCCTTCCTCCCGTGCGTCCATCCATCATCCGCTCTCTCCCTCCTCCTTACAGTAAGTGACCCAACACCTAGAGTCTCCTGAGATGAGTTAACAGTGTGGATGAGTCGGCAGGGAGGAGGAGGGAAGGTGCTGGTTTATGCTGTGTTCACAGTATGCACTTAAATCAAAACTAAGCGGTCAGGATGGCTGGCTGTCTGTCAGCTGCAATGTAAGCTGCTTTGGTAAAGCCTGAGGCACAAACAGGAAGTTTAGGTTCCATGTGTCTTTATTTAAAAAATCATTCTGCAGCTTTATTTGATAATTAAGATCTTGTGTTTCACTTTATTTTAACATATTGGGTAATGATACATTGTCATTTTTGTAATTCTCTGGAAAGTAACATGTTTCTTAATTTTCCATTTTGGTCTTTGAACTATCAGCAGGTGTTATCTGCAGTTAGAGACAAAATGATTGATGATTTCTTCTTTTTTTTTTGATTCTTCAGTCCACGAGTCAGTACAGCATCAATACAGTCAGTGTGTGGACGTGTACTTTTCTAATTATCTGCACAGCTGGTTTGTGAAGAAAAAAAATATGATCTACCGTTTTTGAAGCTTTTTATTGTCTCTTAGTCACTTAAGTAATTACTTACATAAATATATATTTCTGTGTTAACTTTGTCCTCATAGCTGAATCTGGGAAACTGTAGTTGCTAATACTCCTTTTTAGGCCTGTAATACTGAGCTCATGACTTAAATATATCAACAGTCAGCCCAACATAACAACTTAGTATATCATTTGTTTAATCCCTTGTTATCCAAGTGATTAAAACAAAAAAAAAAAAAAAAAAACTATTAGGTGGCCAAAAGGTGACTAATATGAGGTATTTAAATTGTGATCATGACACACCTGCTGGATATATTGAGATATCTGGGCTGTGATAAGAGCCAAAACAAAACGGGCAGTAACCACAGCCAGTCTCTGCTTTCATACATCACTTTTAGAATTAAATGATAAAAATGAGATGGGATACTCAGAATGTTGCGTCTAAGTCGCACCTGCAGGTGTGGCTCTATAAAGAAGTACCAGGAGTTTCCGAATTCAAAACACAGAATTTAGCATGAGATCATTCCATACAGGGCGGCACTTTGGTGCAGTGGTTAGCACTGTCGTCTGAATGTTCTGTGTGGGTTCTCTGACCAAAGACATGGACCTTTACAGGTTCATTGGTGACTCTAAATTACCCGTAGGTGTGAGTGTGAATGGTTGTTTGTCTCTATGTGCCTTGTGAGAAGCTGGCCACTTGTCCAGGGTGTACCCCGCCTCTCGCCCAAAGTCAGCTGGGATAGGCTCCGACGTGACCGTGACAAGGATAAGTGGTTACAGATAATGGATGGATGGGATCATTCCATACATGTCTGCATTGTGACTGTCACATTGTGGTTTAATCTGGCTCTCCACTCCGGTGCTGTTAACTAGCTGGTTTTGAAGTCTGCGAAGCTTCTCAGCTGACACAAACACACATATGACACTTTATTTACTGAGAGCAAAGACTTTGCTTCAAATGTGCTTGACAGTTGAAAGGAAAATAGCTGTTGGTGAACTGGCACTCTGGTTAGATTTAAATCTGTTTGGCGTGAATCAGAAATATTTTCACCCGCTCCTGCTCTCTATTAGTCCTGTTTGTTGCTCTGCCAGTGCTAATCCCTCAGAGCTGTTATATTATGTCCCAACATTTACTGTCCCAAATTCAAGCACTGAATTTAGGACAGTAAATGTCAACCCTTTTGGCTGTAATGATGAAAATTCAACATCAACAAAGACAATTTTCTACATATTAGACTCAGCATGGTGTCATTGTAACAGTGCTGGAGCAGGAATGTGGAGCAAAGGGACAGAAGGCCAAGTTGGTGGGAGACAGGAAGGAATGGATGCTATGAAGAAGGTAGGTACAGAAACAAGAAGGCAGTGAGAAAGGAAAATAGTTTGGAAGTAGATTTGGAGATGCAGAGATGGACGTGGGAAGTTAAGATAAGAATGGAGGTAGTGAAAGGTGGGTAGGGACAGACATTTAGGGGACCAAAAGAAAAGCAAAAAAAGGTTTCAGGTGTTCTTCAGATTATTTCTAAAAGAAAACAAATTAACCATGAGTCATTCTTATCAGCACATCTATTGAAGAGCTGGGTTAAAAACCCAAGAAGTAGTTGTGTACTGTTGTGTCTGAAGTTTTAAAACTCCCTCTTCACCTCATCTCTGGATGTTGAATTGGCTGCAGTTGCAGCCTTCTCAAGATCAAAATCAGTGGTTACTTTTCAAAGTGTAAATGTATTTAAAAACACCAGAAGGCAAATAGAGGAGAAAAGGAAAGCCCATATTTCTAAATCTTAATTTGAAAATAATCTAATATGAGATATTTTTTTCAAGAGTCACTCCCTGATGTTGATTACTGGTTTTGAACTGAAAACTGTGTTGAGCTTTAAAATCCCAGCAGTGAACTGGGAGGTGGTGTGGTGATTCAGGACTTGACAAAGCTCCTCCATCATACGACTGTTTTCATAGGCTGGATGGAACTAATCAGGACTGTTTACTGACCTTGATGTTTAAAGTCGTCGGGGCTCCCCTTTAAAAAAAAATAATGATGTTTATTCAGATATTTATTTTGGATGTTTTAGTCGTGACATACATCTCATTTTTCTTTTTAATCAAAAGATTTTAGGATATCCATTTATTTGTCCTTTCTCATAGCGCTGTTTAGGTTCAGGATCAGAGGGAGCGGATGTTCTGTATTGTATTTGCAATTATGGTACAGAACATAATGTTTCTATATGACTTGACCCAGTGGGAGTACACACAGATTAAACAGGAGTGGGCTGAACATTCAATGGGTGTGTGTGTGTGTGTGTCTGTCCTTGTTTGTGTGGACACTTTGCCCAATTACCCACCTTCCCCAGCGTAACCAGTGCTATTTAACAGAGTACGCTCAACATTTTGCAGAGTGCTCTCCAAACACTGTCAGTGCACTGCCAAATAGGAAGCTCACATTGTGACAAAGAAGCGGAGCTATGCCAACAGCCACCCCTTCCAAAGGCTAATGATGGAAAGAATCTCCCTCTCTCCATCACCCCCCTCTTTCTCAGAGGTTAAGAGTAGACGAATAATCACTCATTTGCAGGGCAAAAAGCGAGGGAGCCGAGTGTGCTGCATAAACATTTTCCCGGATGTAATTTTCTCTGCCGGTCTTTTGGCTTTTCCCAGTAGGACGGAGCCCAACGCCCAGGAGGAAATCGTTTAGGCTCCATAAGTGCCAAATTGTATCCTGGTTTTCCAGAGTTTTCCTGCCTGTTCTGGCTCAGGGCTTTTCCTGTGGTGGGATTGTGTCATGTGTTATGCGTGTGCAGGTATGAATCTAAGTATGTTTTACAAACGGTGGCTTCACCAACTTAAAGGCAGTTGGCTTAGGATGAGAAGACCCATGTCACTGTGGCCAGCATCAGGAAAGACAGAGAAATAGACAGCAGAAAAGAATGCACACAAAGAAAAGAGCGAATAAAAGGAGAGAAAAGAAGCGTGAAACTTAAGTGAGAACTTTTCACTTCCTCGGGCGTGTATCCACTGAGCTGTGTGTGCACACATGACAAAAAGCCTCAGAATCTGTGCTCTTGCTGACTTCTGTCATCAGTGTGTTCTTACACAAGTGTGTGTATTTGTGTGCACATGTGTTCGTGTGTCTACCATGTGTTCCTGATTTGCAGAGAAAGACTTGAACTGCGTGCTGCTTCATTAGGTCATATTTGTTTATCAGACAATGTACAAAGCAGCTGCTGTTCTACAAAAAAAATGCTTCATTTAGTGTGCATTAATAAAATGATGAAGACACAGATTTAGAATCCGAGGTAAGACTCGAATAGTTGGAGCTAGGATGTCAGTCGTTTGTAGTTTTCTGTGGCCTCGTTTTGGCATTTCCAAATACAATTACAGCTCAGTACAGACAAGAGCTGGGGCACCAGAAAGACTGTTTGGTTGGGTTGCACTTGGTTTTAGCCGTGCACGTATAAGCACCAGTTGTGTTTCTCAATGATTATGCAGCTCTGGTCCAGGAACTATTCTAAACTGACTCCAAAGAACACACAGAAACTATCTGAGTTACTAAGAGCGATTTTATTTGATGTTTGTTTTCAATGGCTGTTGTTTAAAAGGGGCTATGTGAGGCATAAAACATTAATATGTCACTGACAAATGAATTGCGCGCTACCTAATTTTGGTAAACAAATGTGGTGTGATTGAGGAGATTGGCAGCCTCTATCTCATGCCAGTGGTATTGTTAGTGCCAGTCTTTCTGTAAATTAAGTCCACATTTCCCATAAAGCCTGCTGCTTCCTGCGGTGAAGAGGATGTTGATTCTTCGGTCAAAGGTTTCCTTTGTAACAACTTAAATATGTTGGAAATGATTTTGCCATCAGCTTTTGATAACTGAGCATTTTGTCAAGTTTAAGTGGGTTAGGTGAGCCCGCGGTGGGAACGATTGGTGTGATGCAGGTACTACATGTACACACTATTTGTGACATACATGTTGTGATAGTTACAAGAGGGGCAAGACTTTTTCTTTCTAGAATGACCAAAGTGTGTTGGAATAAAGATTAACAAAAGAAGAAAAGAGGATTACAGAGTACAGTACAGTAGAGTACATTTTACATTGTTGATTACAGGTATCTGAGACAGAATTCTATTTCTATCATAATTGTAATGATCTTCATCTGTAATGGAATCTATTTGATGAGTATATTTTGATTTTCCAAGACAGGATTTTACAACCACGTGCTCAAACTGCCAAATTTCTAGCACTGCACGGTATATACCGTCATATCATCCAACCCTACGACTAATGATGCAAAACCATCCTTTTCTTTTTAAAGAGTTATAATAAGGGTTAGCACACTGGCTGCTAAAGAACTCCAAAAGACATATTTACTTAAGCACTTAGCTGGAAGTCCATGATCAGCGCCTCTGATCATGATTCAAAAATAGCAGCCCAGTAACCCAATAAGCAAGGACAAGACCAACACATGTGTCATCTCTGCTGGAGAAGTACAACATCTGTTACGAGTGTCTACAACACTGGCATGCATCCTGAAGGGCCTGGCATTAGTGCAGTAAATGTGATAGACCACATTAAACTGCATCACACCTCGCCTGGCACATGACTTACTGGATTGTGAATGAGGTTAAATAGTTTAGAAAGCTTAATAAAAGACACAGAATGATTCCTTTATTCTGGCCGGGCCTGGCTCTTCCCGTAGACTGAAGGATGTGTTCCTGCATGGACTACAGTTTAACAGACCACTGAACCCAAAAAAGCTGAACTGAGTCTATGACTTTATGAAGTCCCAACATAAGGACTAGAGGAAAATCAGTTAGTTCAAACGGTGCTAGATTAGAGTTTGTGATAACTTCCACCTCACTAACATGTTTGAATAGACATTGTAAAAAGGAAGAAAAGCAATGGGCCACATGATTTTGTTTTGCATAAATCCACAACAAGAAATAAAGATTTTATCCAAACCCATGTCCAAAAATACATTTGTTTTGTAGGAAACATAATGCCAGCCTCAATACATTTTTTAATCAATCAATCAATAAATAAATCAATCAATAAATCAATTAATCCTCCAATTTAAAATGTTCATATTATAGTTTATTGTCAGTGGAAAACATGCTAATCCTAAATTGTCCAATGATTATGATTAGGTGGTTCAAGGCTGGGAGGGATGTTGGTCTTGAAGTCAACCCTGACTTCAGGAACTGATGATTTTTTTTTCAATCATTGGACTTACATTTCGAGATCGAAACAACATGACATAACCCCAGACTGACACTACCAGGATGTCACTTCAGTAAAAAAAATATATAAATAAAATCTAAAAAAATGTCGCCAGTCAGTGTAATCAAAGCATAAATGAGGCTTCCTTTTAAACACACAAAGGCGCAGGATGTTAACATTATTTGTTGGGTTTAGGGACTTATTGATTTTATTGATTTTATTTTTTCAATTCTGATAAGGATACAATTTTTTGTTTTTTTTATTTTTAAGCAATAATGGAGTAAAAAATGAAAGAGGTGACTGAAAGAATGGTGGACCACAAAGAGAAAAGAGGGAAGAGCCGAACAAATGAGACTGTACACAAACACACACACACTTGAGTTCAACCCACTGGTTGAGGAATTTCTCTGAGCTCTAAGGAGGAGGAGATGGGGACAGACAGATTACAATTAGCAGCGGCTTGTCACAACTTTGGACTTCCAAAGTGTGTACTTACAGTTTGTGTGTGTGTGCGGAGTGTGTGTGCAGAGTGTGTGACACTTGCCCTTCCACACAGCTCATTTACTGGATTAGTACGAGGCTGACCAGTGGGGATGAGGCTGGCTGGCGCCAGGGACCGCTCTGAGGCTCCGCGGCCTAGTTAGCTGCGATGCTAAGCTAACCTCTCACTCCCCGCGCCTCGGGTAGGGGGAAGCGCCACTGCCGTAGGGGGGAAAGGGTGCTTGTTACTGGGGCCGAGGTAGCATGCTAGTAGGCCTTTCTGGGGGGGGGGGCTCTAGGATGGACTAATTATAAGGGAAAGCCCCAATTACGAGAAGAGGAAGACAGGGATTGGGGGGGCACTAGAGGGAAGAATGGAAATGCTACAGTGGAAGCCAGGCGTGGAAATGCCACGACTAGCTGCCAGTGACAACATCCTCATCACACACACACACACACACACACACACACACACCAGACGGCGTACCTTCTGAGGTGCCGCCTGTCTCTCTTTCTCGTCTCTGCAGAAGGATAATTGTTTTAAGTGTGTTTGTTAGCCCAGTGGCTGACGGCATGCCCGCACAGACACACACAGACGCGCGTACACACACACACACACACACAGAGTCAAATATACAAACACGGAGCCAGGTAGAGCATCTGAAAGTATAACTGTGAGATGAAAGGCTGCAGGAGTTTTAATAGAGTCTCAACACAGGGCAGAGCTGCTGTTGATGGCTAGTACAAGAAACATGCTTACACACACACGTACACACACACACTCTCACAATGAAGGTTTTAAATGCAGCTTCTAAGTGTGAGTGTGCCTCTGCTCCCACAGGTAAAACATGCGTATAGGCGCGCGCACGCACACACACACACACGCACGCACGCACACACACACACACACGCGCGCGCGCACACACACGCACACACACACACACACTGGATGACCTCATACTGTATGGCTGACCAGCTCTCCCATACACTACTTTCATTAGAAACACATGTTTGCTGTGTGCATGTGTGTTCAGTGTGCAGCGGGCTCTCTCAGTACGTGTTATGCTTCTGAATACATTTCCGGCCCTCGACCAAAAACCACTCTTGTATTTTAACTCAATCTCAGGCACTGTACGCGCGCACGCACTCTCACACACACAAAAACACACACTAATCAGGTCTCCACACTCATCAGGGTGCTGGTAGGTGAAGTTATGCTGGGCTTTATTTTGCCCCTTTGGACCTAGAAGTCTATAAACATTTTACACTATACAAAAAGCTAAATGCAACACTTTTGTTTTTGCTCCCATTTTTCATAAGATGAACTCAAAGATCTAAAACATTTTCTATATACACAAAATAACCATTTCTCTCAAATACTGTTCACAAATCTGTGTAAATCCGTGATAGTGAGCACTTCTGCTTTGCCGAGATAATGTTGCACTGCGTGAGGCAAATGGTGGTCACACCAGATTCTGACTGGTTTTCTGACCCCCCAGACCACCCCAATAAAACAAAACTGCACATTTCAGAGTGGCCTTTTATTGTGGCCAGCCTAAGGCACACCTGTGCAATATTCATGCTGTCAGCATCTTGATATGCCACACCTGTGAGGTGGGTTGGATTATCTTGGCAAATGAGAAGTGCTCACTATCAGATTTACACAGATTTGTGAACAATATTTGAGAGAAATGGTTAATTTGTGTATATAGAAAATGTTTTAGATCTTTGAGTTCAGCTAATGAAAAATGGGAGCAAAAACAAAAGTGTTGCATTTAGATTTTTGTTCAGTGTACATTGCCAGGTTTCCCTTCATCTAGCTGATGATTATATTTTCGGATGTATCATTTATTTTGTGTGTGTTTCATCATTCTGTTGGTTAGACTGCTAGTCTGAATCTTTGAAAAGTACGTTTTTTATTAAATACACTGGTTCAAAAACATGTAACAAAATACTACACACGTGAGGAAATCACAGGAATGTAATGCAAATTTTCATTTCCTGCATTATTTAGTTTTAATATCTGCCCACTCTGTAGTCACATCCATGTAGGTAGCGTGTAGCACACAGATATCCATGATTAGTTTCAGGCTGAAATGCGTTACCTGAGTAACTCTGGAACTGGTTCCATTCAGGATTCAACAGCAATCAACAATTAATCTTATTTCAAATAAACTTGCCTCCTGTGTGAACGGGCCAAAAACACAGTTTATGTTTGATCATTTAGAGACACTAAAAGGATGAAGATATTTGAGTAGTCACAAAACATGTAAGTCTGTATGACCCATTAGGTTCAGTAAAATCAATTCGAAGTCGCTGAATTATTCTACACCATGCATGTGTGAGGAGAGTCGACACACTCAGCCAGGAAAGAAACTCTAATCCACCACAGAAACCTGCCAACTTACATTAGAATGAGTGGGTTACCACCGTGGAACGTAGTATCCGCTTCTCTCAATACATCCATTACTGTACCATACTAATTAGAACACAGCTGCAGTTGGTACACACTGCGTGCACAGTGCGCTAAAATGGTTGCAATCCTTGTGATGAAAGTTTATTACTGACATTTTGGGTGCGCTCTCTGTAGTTTCACGCTGGAAGCAAATTTGACTAAAATGTTTGTTTGGAAGCGGTCTGATCATCTGATGACTCGTGTTTCTAACCCCATGATGAGTCCAAGTTATCATAACTGACAGAAAGAAGTGAAAGACTGAAAACAAGACCTGGGCTGTGGTAAACTAGAATTATCCTTCAAGTGGAAAAGGACTGATATGATTTTTGAACACAATGATTGAATGTATCTAAACTGAATACTGTGAAAATGTAAAAGATTTGTCTGCTTCCCTTCATTTTACACTTATCAGCTTCTCAAACTATATTTAGGCCACTGGACACAGACTCTGCACTGAAACCAAGGATACCACAACCACATTATCAATCAAGCTGACGGGGGCAGATCTAATCTTTAATAACAGGCCCGCACTGGTGCCAGAAATTGGTTCAAACCATCAAGCTTCATGTCTAGACTACACAGGCTGTGTTACTGATCTCTGACTGGGGGAAAGAAAGCTAATGAAAAGAAAAGAGGAAAAAGAGACGGAGAGAAGGGTTCACATCTGGAGTCTTTCCTCTTGTCATCAGATAGATGGAAACAACAGCTTCCTGTGCCACAGATAACAGTGATGCAGAGACTTGTGGGGATTGAGATGGGAGGGATAGGTAAGGAGTGAAACAGGGGCAGAGGATGGCGAGTCACTACAAGAGAGAACAAAGAAGATAAGAGAGAAAATATGGCAGCAGACAGCTAAAGCGTATAAAAGTTGCAGCACCAACAAAATGGCCAACAGACCTGCTCAATCTGGCAACTCTGCAAAACCTTCAGACACACACACACACACTCCCACTGTCTGAACACGCACAACAAGCCGGACAAACGGCAAGAAAATGACAAAGAGAAACAGCTCCGTCTAAGAAAGCTGTCACTTCGCCTCCGCCATGATCTTCAGCAAAAAAAGATGCGAGGCTCTGCAGCCACGACATGCTAACGTGAGCTCACACTGCCACTATTGCTACAGATCAGCGAGTCTGAGCCCGTGTCTGAATGTGTGTTTGTTTCTGTGAGAGGGAAAGGTGTGTGTTTCCTGTCTCAGCCTCTCAGTTTCTTCGCTCTGTGCACATGATTGTGGTTTTGCTGATGCACCCTCCTTTTACAGCCTCCTTCCCATATCTGCTATGTTTTTCTGTCTTCTCTAAAAAAAAACAACTAGTGAGTCACAAAAGACATCTGTAATATATTTGGACAGAAAGTGCAATTGAAAAAAGATGCATTAAGAAGAATTAGAGACAAGAAAACCAAAGTGCCCTCAGAAACTTGTAAATGTTGGCATGCTGTTTTCCTGAGATTGTAAACATGACAAAATACAGTTAACTACAATATGGAATAATGCATGTTTGATAATGTTACACTATGCAAGATGCTAAGTGTTAACACTGACTCAGATCTGTCTCAGGCTGCACAGCGTGTTCTGATTCCCACGTTGTCAAACAGCGATGCTTTGTCACGACCCTCGGTGTGTCATACAGACAGACACGTTTTCATCCAGGAGACGAGGCTTCACATCCTGTGTGGAACTAAAAGTAAGATGAGTCCATTTAAAATTAGATTTAAAGTTACTTGCGCTTCACGTTTTATGTAACACGACATTGTTATTTTAACCCAAACTGCAGTCTTTTCCTTAAACCTAACAAACTGTGACCATTCCAAAGGGTTAATAGTGTTAAACAGACTTTGTGGCAGCCTGGTAATTCTCATACAAACACTAAAGGGTGCTGAGTGTGTCTGAGGTGCCATGCAGGCATTGTTACTTGGCCACTGGGATCAGAACAGGTTGGACTGCAGCACCATAGCTAAAATGATAAGTGAATAAGAACAGGGTTTTGCTCCCTTAGATATTTCAAATAGACAAAAATCTTTATGTTGAGGTTACTTGAAGGAGCACTACAGCTTTTTAGTATTGCGATTTCTAACTTTTGTTGACTGAGGAAGTTTGAAGAAAACAGAAATTGTGGAAATCAGTGCAACAGAAGCAAAGACCTCCTGATTTTCAGACCTTCTTATTGGTCCAGCTACAAAAACACTGGAGCCTATACTGCCGTTTATGTTTCAGTGGATGCCCATGTCGTAAAAACTCCATATCCCAGTTCATCCTGGGCTTCCTCTGATACTCCTGTAGCCTCCAAGCCCAAATCAATTATCGATTAGTCTACTTATTTCACTTGAGCCAAAACACACATTATACACCTGTTTTCACAGACTATAACAGGTACACTGACTCTGATGTTAAGTCGGTGCTGGTGCCTTAATGTATTAATGACACATTTTCTCATGTGCCTGTTAGTGGTATCTAGTCATGCAGAGAGCTCTGCTTTTCCAGTGCGATGCAATGGAGGTGAAAGAACTTTTTGATTGGTGCTCACACCAAATCAGTCATTGTTAATACACAGAACAACAAGGGGTCATTTCAATACTTTACTGCTTCACACTTTGTAAGTGAAGGCAGATATCTGATTTCATTTGCACAAACAGTTTTTTTAATAAAGAGGAAGAAGAAATGCTAACTAAGCTTATGGTGATGAGAGTAAACGAAACTTGTCACTGCCACTTTTAATACGCGTCCACAATCAAACACAGACGCTTTCTCTATTTCCCCCTTGGTCTCACACACACACACACACACACACACACACACACACACACACACACACACACACACACACACACACACACACACAGTGAGAGACAGACAGGAAGTTGGGGAGGAATTCCCAAGCGGACATTTCTCACGTTCCTGCGGTGATTGGAAACACACTCCAGTAAAATGGCGGCAGGACATAATTTCCAGGTGAGGAGAGAAAGGCTGTAACCTCTTCCCCTCTCCCTCCTCACCCCTCCACCCTGGCACAAACAATATCCTCCTTGATATTATCCTTACACACACACACACACACACACACACACACACCACCTGTTGTCACCTGGAGGGGGGTTGGTCTTTAGCTGGCCGGCATCGACACACAATGGCTGCTTCTGTGGCTCGACGGGAGCAGGTGAGCAGATAGTATCTACGTAAATGTGCGCTCACACACACACACACACACGTACACACATGCACTTCTCTACACGCATGCGTGCACACACACACAGGCCATGAGAAAGACGCACACACACACACCTGCCGAGGAAATGAGCCTGCACTAGGCCTCCACCTGGTCAGCCCTGAGGTGACACTGAGAAAAACAAAAAGAAGGAAAGAGGCGATGGAGATAAAGAAAGAAAGAAAGAAGTTTGAAGAGGGAGCCAACTGTGACTTTTTGTTTTCCAGCTGAAACAACTTATATTCAATATTTGCAGCAGGTATTAATATTGTTTTAATATTTAATGTTTTTAATGTTTCTGTATAAAGGTTGAAACAGTATGTGGACTGATGTCTTTTGTATAGTATGTACAGTAAACTGACATCTGATCTTTGAGGGGAACACTGAAACTAATATTTAACAATCCCCTCCAGTCAAGTTGTAAGACATCTAAAATTAAAAGTCCGATCCAGGGCAGGACCTCGACATACAACAGAGAATATTCCCTCAATGCTGATTAAACCTCTCACCACCAGGAAAATCTCTCTGTATTCCTGAGGATACCAACTTTTTGAAATCTGCTGCTGTGGTGACATTCCTGGTAGAGATGGCTTTTACGTCACGTGCTGACAGTAGTTAGTTATTCTAGCAGACAGAAGGGGGAGCTCAGAGACACTTTCCTCTTTAAGTAGATACATTTTAAAATAGGGGTCATATCTGAAATTTAATCCTTAAGAATCCTAACCGCAGCACCCTGGTAGCTCACCTGCTAGAGTGCCCCATGTACAAAGACTCAGTCCTTGCTGCAGCGGTGGCCCAGCGTTCCATTCTGACCCGTGACCCTTTGCTGCTCATTCGCTCTCTCTCTTCCTACCTTTCTATTAAATAACAAAACAAAACAAAAAAATCTATATATCTATTATATCTATATATATATATATTATATCTATATATATATATTACTATATATATATATATATATTAATTCTGTGACCAAGATAATGGCACATTTGGCAAAAGGAAAAACAATAAACATGTCACTTCTCTCTGGTGGAAGAAGAATGTACTGAAGGATTGATTTGCCATTTCTGTACAACCAAGATATATCTGATACTGATATCACTGGACCATTTTAGCATGTGCTACTGATTACTCACTTATCCAGATGACTATGCAGTTAGTTATCCAGATAACTGGCAAGTTCAAGTTTCCTATTAGCTAATTAGCACACTTTGGCCACATTTTGGTAGTTACATGTTTAGATTAGCATGTTTATTTCACTAATCCTTCAAACTGAGAGCCATAGTTGTGTCATGTTTTTCACTCAAGTTTTGGTGTTAGTTATTTTAATGATCAGTTATGTTGAATGGATGATTCACTATGAACTGATTAGCAACAGGGTTAGCCGTGGCTAACGTAGCAGGTGTTGTTGCATTTTTGTATAGATAATGTGTGTTTGTGTAGAGCACTGACAACTTTGTTATAGAAGTAAATACGGACACTGGAGAAAGTGACTAAAAATCCTCGTTAGGAAACAAATGAGCAGATAGTAATGATACCTTTGTCAAAGGGAAACAGCTACTTCTTAAAAAGATTATTTTTAGCTGTGTGAAAATATATACACAGCATCAGGACACAGTCTTAGAGAATTGCAGTGTGTATGTATCTGTGTGTGTGTGTGTGTGTGTGTGGAGATAGTCTGAACATCTGTGACATGAGTCAGATGCTGAGGGAGTCAGATGCATATGCCATTAAGTGCATCCTCCTCTTCTATCCTCTATTCATTTTTCACCACACTTGCCAGAGAGGCTCAGCCGCTTGCCGTAATTATCTCCGTGTATGGAAGTGTGTGTGCGTGTAAGTGTGTGTGTGTGACTCCATCAGATGTGATGCGATGCATTAGGCATTTCTGATGCTTAGGTGTAAAAAATCCCATTAGAGCGAGCGGGACGGCAGATCGATACCTTACGGGATCCAGAGCGACGCTGTGTGTTTCTGTGTGTGTTAGTGTGTGCGTAGATGTGCTTTAACACCTCTCAGAGGTGGATTAGTGCGCGACAGCATGGAGACACTGTCAGAGAGGGTTAGTGTCAGAGAGAGAGAGAGAGAGGAAAGTGTGGAGGGAAAGAGTTGGAAAGAAGGAAAGAAAAGAGGAGGAACAGATGGAAGAAGAGTGAAGAGAGTGAAAAGAGAAAAAAAGATGTGTCACTGCTGAAGAGGATGTGGTATTTTTTGTTTCTGGGTGGAGAGAGAGGGATGGAGAAAAAGAATAGAAACAGGGTTGTGGAACTGCTTCACACTAAAGCGATAGAGCAGCCCATGTATTGAGCAGTATAGCATGTCTTTGAGAGGCAGACACGTTGGTTGGAGTTTTTTTTTTTTTGCCTCATTGACTTAAAGGTCATGCATACCCACACAGGTGTTTTCAGTTATGGCTGATTAGAGCTGATGGTGGGCAGAGATGTGCCGGGAATCACACAAGGTCACCAAACCCCTCTACCTAAAAAAGAGTGATGAAGATGTAACAGGAGAGTGAGGGTACATGAACACATGGCACTGAGATCTGGTCAAAAGAGCGGAAAACACTTGTATGTGTGGCCTTAAATGATCGATGTTAAGACAGGCTGTTATGTCAGGGGTAAACACTTTAAACGAATCACTTTAGTAACAGCTTTTAGGGATCATTTCATTTCACAAGTTATGGCTGATATGAGAGAAGGTGCTAATGTAACTGCAGAGGGCAGTGAGTTAGCTGTTGGATAAGGATGCTATCTTGAAGAGACAGACATGATTTATGCCCTCTTTTGTCTTAGTTCAGCTCTGATAGTGCCCCTTAATGTGAAATGATCAGACACACAATGATATCAGGTCACATATCAGTGATGCAACACTTAATTTATATTGTGTCGAGCTGGATAGGGCTGCAACAATTATTTATATCCCTTTATTGTCACATTAAATGTCAGAGAAGAATGATAATGTCCCATCAGTGTTGCCAACTCCAACAGTAAGAAGACTAGCTATTGGCTAGAAGTTGCTAAATGACGGTATCTCCTAATGTGCATAATCAGCCATGTCCATGTATTTGTAATGGACGCTGTAGGGGAGGGGAGTACAGACAAAAAGTGAGTATAAAGCACCCTAAATATGTGTAGAACTACAAAATGAATTTTCTTCTGGGATCAGCCATCAACACCCACTGCTTGTTGAGAAGACGATACTTGCTTGCTTTCACATCATGGTCTCCAAAAGTATCCAATAACACCAGAAAAAAGTCGCTAGATTTGTTGCTAGTCACACTGAAAAAAAAAAGGTCGCTGGAGGGGTCTGAAATGTGGCGAAGTTCGCAACACTGCGTCCCGTCACCCTCCAAAGATCACATCTTCACACAGTTGAAGAGTTTATCACCAAATGTTCATTTCCAGCTGACAGATCTATTTAAACTTCATAAAGTATAAACAGATAATGCTTTATTCTCCATGTTTTGTGAATGGACGCTTGGTTTATAATCATGTCTGCATGTTCCACTCACCTGTTGTGCATTGGAATTAGTTACCTGCATGTTTGGCTTGATTCAGTTTCCAGTTTTTCAGGTCTAGACTGGCATGTGAGCTAAAACTGGACTAATTTTGTGCGAACAGACTAAACCGTCATTTGTTCGACACACTGTTTTATTCTGACAAATGAAAGAGACAAGAAGCAGCTCTCAGTGATGTTGACCTATAGTAGGCAGCCACTACAATCCACTCAGCTCTGTCTGCAGCACATGCAGTGCTAGCAGCGTTAGCAGCGTATCGTCATGGCTAAGCAGACGCTAGTGCCAAGTTAGCAAACTTTTTACAAAGTTACTAAATAGGTGGTGAAATTCATTTAGCTGGAGTGTTTAATACTTTAACTCTAATGTAACTCTGTCCCTGACGACTGCCACATCACCAGTGTTTATCGCACCTGTTTGCTATGTTAGCAAGGCAGCTAGCCAGCTAGTACATTCAGTAAAGTAGTTGAAGTAAAAAGTCACTTTTTGTTTTCAAATTAAAAGCCCTTCAGCTGACAAAAAGCTTTCATTTCAAGGTTTTATCGTGAAATGTGTCGTGGAAAACATGCACCTCCACTCTCATTATGTCCCAGCCAGGAGTCGCTGAGTCATGTGCGACACCTAGAATTCAGTATTATCCGTCGGGTCCCAGTTTGCACTAAATTCCGGATATCAACCCAAAACATTAAGAATATGTTTGTTACATATCAGCTTCATTATGGAAACTATTGGACCCTTAACAAAAGTTACTGAATATTGAAATAATAGATACATATGCATCTGCTTGTGTATACAGTGGTCTCTGTGTGTTCAAACTCTTGCTCAGATGAGTCTATAAAAAATCAGATGTGTGTGTATCAGGAGTGTGTGAGGTCAATGTACGGCTGTTCCACTACTTCCCCTTCACATCTTGAAAGTCGTGGCAGACGGTGGGGCGGCCGGTCTGGCAGGGCGCCTGCCACAGATTGAGGTCATGGGAATGACAGGGTGACACCAACAGCTAACCCCCAACTACTACACACACACATTAGAACACACCGCTGCCCTGTAACACGCAAGTGTGTTTACATGTGTGAGGGAGTGTTTTCACACTGGAGATGAACATGGAACATGGACATGATCCTTTGTCTCCGCAGCTGACATGCACACTGACACACACACACATCCATAACCATCAGTGGCAGTTAAAAATACATAAATCTATATTCCTCTACAATTGTTGTAATTGCTATGCAGTTGTGAATTACTGTGAAACAGAATGACACGATTATACACACCAACACAGCTTCTCTCACTTTCACACACACCCACACACACTCCAGTGGGTAGGCGGTAGGGTGAACGCGTGGCAGATGCCCGACACATTGGTGTCCGTTCAGTCACTATAAAGAGCAGCTGCTCAGTCTTCATTGCCCTCTGGCACTGCACACAGACACAGTCACATGGATTCACAGGCACACATGCACTTGCTGTATAACACTAACGCTGGAGGGCATTCCATCTCTCACAGATTATGAATGTGCCAAGACAAAAACACGCACGCACGCACGCACGCACGCACGCACGCACGCACGCACGCACACACGCACACACACACACACACACACACACACACACACAGATAACCGTAGCACAAAAACCTGATCAGCCCTCACCCATATCAATCCCTGTCACTCCCTGATCTCTCTCAGTCACGCATACACTCGCCATAAATCCCTACATGTGGCTAAACCATTCCCGCCCTGTAGTCCCCAAAGCCTCTCTCTCTCTCACACACACACATGCACACACACACGCAAGCTAAAACACTTCCTGAAGTCTTAAAGTGAGCGGACGATAAATCTTAGAGATGTTAGAGAGGAGATACAACGAGTGAAGACAGAAAATGGATAAAAGAGGTGGGAAGAAAAGAAGAGGAAGAGACCAGCAAAGATGTCGTCCTTCTGACCTGGTTACCACTAGGCTGATACGGTTAGTCAATCAATCGATCATTTATTAAACCAAAAATCTTCCCATTCAAGCATTTAGGCAGAGTGAATGTATTATTTTACAACAAAACGAGCATTTCTGCTAATTAAACTGTTCTCTCTGTCATTACAAATGGATGCTGTGGAGCAACGTGATGTTCAATCACACTAAGCTTTGTTTTCAATTCAATGAATTAATTAATAAATAAATCCTTACTGCTTCTACGTTAAACAAAGGACTTTTGGACCATTCTGGAATATGGAAACTTTACATTTAAAGCATTATATGAGGATTATATAAGTGTCTGTGTGTTTAAGCTCATTTCCTTCAAGTTAGATAGCATTTACATTTACATTTATTTGGGGTCAATATTTACTTTGACCTGTGTTATAGCAGTCTCACATTGAAATGGCTCACAGAAAATATGACAGTTGTTAATCAAAGGTGACTTTGAAAATGGAAACACACACACGTAGTGAAGGTGGAGGAGAACGCCATATGAAATACCAATGGCCAGCTTATATCAGCAGACTACATCCAATGAGTCTGACTGGTGTTATGGTGAGAATGTGGACTAGTTTTAGTGTGCTCCAGTTAGAGAGAACAATCTGTATGAATCACTTAGATCCGGATCTATGTTGCTCACATGATTCTACAACGTGACAGGTGGAGTAAAACACCTCCCATCGCAAAATGTGAGCAAACTAACATGATCGACTCAGATGTGTTGCACAAACCTCAGGTACTGTGACTCCAGGTCATTCACTCACTTTCCAAACAGCTGCTCGACAGTGAGTAACAAACCTGCTTTTGTCTGTGTGTAGTGGAGTGTATGTCAGGGGGTGGTGGTGGTGGTGTATTGTGTTCATGCAGCAGTGTTTTTACTCAACAACAAATTTCACTTTGGGAACAATTCAATTAATTCCATGAATTCCTCAGAGTCCCTGTTGTTCAAGCTACTCCTGCTACTGAATCCCTGTTCTTTGACTTTCTTTTGACTTGATCTCTGTCTGGAATACACATCTCATCTCAAACCACCAGGAGATATTCCAGGAATTCCCCCCCCAAATTCACACACACACACACACACACACACACACACACACACACACACACACACACACACGCACACGCACACACACACACATCCCGCCTTTTCTCTTCCTGATAACAGCCCAGTGGTTCCTTTAGCCTGATTGCTGCTGATGACAAACTCAAAAAAGGAGCGGCGATGACCACAGAGATCTGCTGTTGTGTCCTGTCACCAACCAACGGGTCACCAAACACACCCCGAGGCGATGGACAGGATGGGTGGGGGGGCGGAGGTGGGGTGTGGGGCACAAAGGTGACAAAGGTGCCTATTGATGAAAATAAAAATCAGGAGAGGAGGAATGGAGGGGTGGGGAGAGGGGGTCACGGGAAATGAGGGTATTTGTCTTTAAGGAAGAGATCAGATGGCCAGGCATCTTTCTGGCCTGTGCGATCACTGTTGTCAGTGTGGCCACTATAGCACAAAAATACAAGGGCCCTTTATGAGGCTGGGAGGTAATTGTGGGGTATAGGTTACTGGGGTATGTGTGTATTGGAAAAAGAAAGAGAGACAGAATACCACAGCACAGGTGCCTAGTCTTTTAAATGGCTGCTCAAGTATGAAGGGGAGGGAAAGATGGCAGGCAAAGTGTGTGTCTGAGAGTGTGTGTGTGTGTGTGTGTGTTGGGGGGTTGCAAGCCTCTATCCTCGTCTTTTTTATCCAGTCATTCATAGGCCTCTCTTTCATTCTCCTCCAGCCTCTGTGAGAACAATAATACACGGGAAAGCCCCTTCTCGCCTCAGGGTGGTGCCGATGGTGGTAAAGAGGTGGTGGGTCACTGGGACAACGGGGGCACTGTGTTGGTGATGCAAACAGGTGCACTGAAGCCATGCCATTGTCTACCAGTCACACTTTAAAATGAGCAATGAGTAGTTTCTCAAGGCTGTTAGCACTTTCCATTCATTTGTCTATGGTTGAAAAATTCAGCTTTGCCCATATTCCACATCTTAGCTAAGACACTGCAGCAAAGTGAATATATGGAAATGGCTGTCTGGAATTAAAGTCCATGTAAAGTCAGAATAAATGTGTATTCTGAGTTTGTAAGACCAAAGGAAAACGTGTTATTAACCACCCAGCCAAATTTGAATGATTAAAAATATCGACAAGTTTATGAAATGAAGTAAATCAGGTAAAAATGAACTCTCAGCTCCAGGACTGTGGGGGCGTGTCCTCTGAATGTGCTGAAGCCACTCCCACTCATGGGAGCAGTCAAGCAGCCATTTTGAAGCAAGTTGAGAAAATGACATGACTAACTTTGAAACACTGAGCGAGATGAATTCATCCCTATCTCTCTGCTAGGGGTGCAGGGGTATGCTCAGGGTGGCCTCAGCGTGTCATCAAGCCGCCCTTTAAGGACCGCCCACAAAATCCTGGACTGAAAACTGGTGAAAAACTGTTTGAACCTCTAACTGCACATTTTAGTAATATATCTTCAAAGTCTTTTCACATGTTTTCAGTAACTATTTTCCAACATATTTCATGTATTTGGAAAGAAATCTCAGAATTGCCTTTACACAGACTTTAGGGGAAAAAAAAAAACACAATACCAACTCAGGCCTTGAAGAAGGGTTTTAGGCATCTTCCCTTGACTTCATTGATTTGCTAACTGCTCTTTATTCCACCCTTATTCTAACTTCAAGTTTAAACTAACACTGACACTTCATCTCATCCTGGCTCTGAGTGAAACGGTCAAAACATCCTAAATTGTCGACACTATTGAGACCATCTGAAGAGAGAAATATTAACCATAGATTAATCTATAAATTATTTTGTGATGAATCAATTTATATTTAAAACATTTAGCCTGTAAAATGACAAAAAATGGACATGCTTTACGCTTAACAGTCTCTCCAGATCTCAACCCAACTGAACACCTTCTGAAGTGACGAACAGCGCCCTCCGCCAACACCAACAAATAAGAGAATTTATTTTGAAACATCCATCTACACACACAGTCCATGACAAGGAGAACTGAAGCTGTTCCTGGAGGTTCATTATGGACCAACATCTTATTTGATTTTCATGTGAAACACACACACACACACACACACACACACACACACACACACACACACACAGTGAAGGTAACTGAGCTGTGATAATGTGGGGTGGATGTGGCTAATGGCTGATAGCTGCTGATCCCACACTGATTAACTCAGTTTTTTTACAGGATGCTGCTAATGGACTGACACACACTACACTGAAGTTACAAGTGCAAACATATACACATACATGTTGTACACATGCAGGCCGACCACACACAGAGAAGCAAATACTGAGTTTTTGATTCAAATGCCTGATGAATGGTTCTTTAAACTATCATCTGCTGTTTCTCTGAGGATGAACAAAACATTCACAATCCTGTACCAGACAACCTGTATATTGGTCTAACCATAACACACACACACACACACACACACACACACACACATATCAGTGCCAAAGTCCAGTAGCCCTCTAAAGTGTCTTCAGCATGTTGTGATAAGCCAAGCTCCATCTCGTCCCGCCTGCTCTGCTCTGCCGCCAGCTAACACACTATCACTGATTTACCGCCACAGATAAATCACACACACACACACACACACACACACACACACACACACACAGATGGAGACAAACAGTAAGGCAGAGACGTGGCGACAAAGACAGGGATGTACGCACACCCACACACACAAACACACACAAGCTGAAGATGACAACAACAAAAACAACAAAATGGCTGATGCAGACAGGACGGGGGGTGTTATTGTTATTTCCTGTTTTGGTGCAGGGTGGCTTTTTGCAAAGTCAAAACAGTAGTGTGGAGAGGGACACACACACACACACACACACACACACACACAGGCAGGTAAGATTAAATACTCTTTCTTTCAGTCTTGTGGTGTTATCTCTCTTTCAGGTCTGTCTCCTTTTCTTTCTTTCGTGATATGACCTCCTGGGCCGCAAAATTCCACTGTGTAGTCTAGCTGGGATTGAAACTGCCTCTATACACACACGCTCACAGCAAGGCTTGGGGTACAGATAGGAGGTATTGATAACAGCTACACATTGATCCTGTATATTGCGGCTGGTGGAAAGCAAGACAGTGGCATTGGTGTTGGGCTCCTCTGTCCATCCATACAGACAGATATGCTGAGTCAAGAAGCCATGACTGGAAGCACTGTATGGCATACAGTGTGTGTATGTGTGTGTATGTGTGTGTGTGTGTGTGCGTGTGTGTGTGTGTGTGTGTCCCATGCAGATGGCGTCCCATCACCTCGGGGAAGGCAGAGATAAGCAGAGTGTATGGGCTGAGATAAGATGGGAGCAGACACGGGGGAGACTGACTGACTATAAGTGAGTCACTGTGGGGAAAACTGCAGTTTTATGGCCTGGCTGGCCCTGAGGACTCTGAAGGAAACACTTTAAATCGAACACAACCGGCTGGAAAACATGAGTCGGCCACAGGCTTCGCCGTACGTACACAATGTGAGTGTTTCACACAGGAAACGTGTGAGGTACGTGAAGTGTCCTTTCAGACGGCGTTTTCATGTGACAAATTCACACAGGTACAATGTGCATGTTTTTTGGACAGACTACAATATTTCGCATGTGCTCTGTGACTTTAAATATTGTGATATGTAAAATAATTCAAAGTTACAGTGTTTTAAAGGACCAGTGTGTACATTTTTTTTTTTTTGTTACTGCATAATGAGAGAGTCGGCCATGTTGAACCGCCATGTTTTTTACAGTAACAATAGGATAGGAGAGGGTGAGGCGAGGAGTATTCAGTGGTTCCTACTAGGGATGGCTCGATCCGATACTTAGGATCGGTATCAGTCCAATATTGGTCAACATTTCAGGATCGAGCATCGAAAAAAAACTACTATAGCCCGTCCGATCTGATACCTAAGCCCAAATGCTCAAATTAACTTTGCGATATGCCGTAAACAGAGCAGCTGCTGCAAGCGTGTGGAAACAGAACATTGTGACAGTGAATTAGCCTCTGCACTCTTATCATGTCAGCTGTGTGGAGTTATTTGTACGCAAGGAAGAGAAAAGTAAAACAGCCGAATGCAACTTGTGCAACGCAAGTGATTCAAGGGGTCGCAGCAGCACTGGACGTTTCAACACCACAAACTTGATAAAGCATTTGCAGAAGCATCACGGAGTATAAAGACTTTTTGCAGTCAACAAGTGCTAAGAAGAAAAACATGCCGTGACAGCAGTCATTGCAGGAAACAATACTGACGTGCCCCAGAGAGCAACAAAGCAAAGGAGATAATGGAGAAAGTCATCAAATTTATTTTGTTAGATGACCAACCACTTTCCGTGGTCGAAAATGTGGGTTTTCGATGTTTGGTCAACCATTTAGAGCCTTGTTATCAGTTGCCAAATCGGCATTTCATTTCTGATACAGCTGTCCCACTAAAGTACAAAGAGGTGTGTGAGTTCATTTCAAAATGTTTGGAAAACACTGACACGTTTAGTTCAACAACTGACAGCTCAAATGTGTGTCCGATGTCCCTACTAAGTCTGACAGTACACTGCAGAAAGCAGCGCTGCAGGCTAAGCAGTTCCGTGGTTCACACACAGGAGAGTCAAACGCCACCGCGATTGATGGGATGCTAAATGCATGGGAAATTAAGAGCAGAGGTCCATGTCATTTTATGAGACAATGCCAGCAACTTGATAAAAGCAATGGATCGTCTTGGAGTTGCCAGTTTAGGATGCTTCGCACATACTCTTGATGAGGGACTGCTGCCGCAGCGTGGTGGAAGGGATACGGTTGCTGACTGCAGAAAAATTGTGGGTCACTTCAAACACTCGCCGCTTGCGTATTCACGCTTAGAGGACGTTCAAGTGGAGCTGAATATGCCACCCAGTCGTCTGCAGCAGGATGTACGAACGAGGTAGAATAGTACATATTACATGATCCAGAGCCTCATTGCACAGAAACAGGCCCTATGTGCATACACAGCAGAGTACGACCTGCCAGCCACACTGACCCCAAGCCAGTGGGGGCTACTGGAAAAGACTGTTGCAGCTCTTGCTCCTTTTGAGGAGTTCACAAGGGAGGTGAGCTCTTCACCAGCATCTGCATCTGACGTCATCCCTATTGTGAGTGTCCTTAAATGCATTCTCAGTAGAAAAAACAAGGCCGATGACAGAATTACGACCATGAACAGGGCCCTCCTTGAGGCTGTGAACCGACGTTTCAGAGACCTGGAATCCAAGCCAGTATACTCAGTTGCCACACTACTGGATCCAAGGTACAAAGACAGGTATGTGGGGTTTCCTCACTTTATAACTATAATTATGTGTGTGTGTGTGTATGTGTGTGTGTGTGTGTGTGTGTGTGTGTGTGTGTGTGTGTGTGTGTGTGTGATTTTTACTCTTGTAAATCTAATAACAGTAATAAATATCAAACATCAGCCCTCAGGCTGGATTTCATCACTTGATATTGAGGGTGGAAAAACTTTCAATGTTGTACGTTAATTTTTGTCGTACAGTCATCCCTCGCTATATCGCGGTTCACTTTTCGCGGACTCGCTGTTTCGCGGATTTCTTTAGTGTAATTTTGCATGCTTTATTTTTACAGCGTACTGTACAGTATGAACGCGCATTGTGTTCTGCGTCCTGATTGGCTAAGTGAGAACCGCACGTGTGTTCTGCGTCCTGATTAATTAAGGGAGTACTGTACAAAATGCGTGTAAAAAGGTGTATAAAAGTGTGTGGTTAGGGGTTTTACGGCCTTAAAACATGTATAATGATTGTAAAACTTACTCCGTGGATTTCGTTTATTGCGGGTTATTTTTAGAACGTATCCCCCGCAATAAACGAGGGACCACTGTACTTCACAAATGCAGAAACCTCAACACAGGGAAAGGATGCATTATTGGCAGAGGTCATGAAGATGGTGGAAGTGATGAGGACCAGAGGAACACCCTCTGAGCCAGCAGAGGGGACTTCTTCCACCTCAGAGCCTACAAAGAAGACCTCAGGGGTAGAGGCTAAAAGCAAGAGCAAACTTGGAAGCATTTTTCATGAAATCCTGGAGGAAAGTGCACCTGGTCCTGAGTCAACCACCACTCATGTACGTGTTGAAGTGCAGACGTAACTATTCCACATTCGGACAACCCACTGTTGTACTGGAAGATCAACCAACCTAGACTGCCCTCCTTGGCAGTTACAGCAACTCAATTTCTCTGTGCACCTTCAACAAGTTTGGAGAGCGAGAAGCTCCAGCACAGCCTCTTTATTATCGATGAAAGAAAAAGCAGACTGACAGCTGAAAAGGCTGAAATGTTAATATTTCTGAAGAAGAATCTGCCCCTCATGTTCAAGTGACCAAATTAATGTCAGAAAGGAATGTAAAAGCAAGTGTTTGTGACAGTTATTTAAAGTTAGCAGTTACTTGAATACTTGTGAACGCAAATGGCGTGCCACTAAACTGGAAGAATCTCATCTAGTCTGGCAAGCTAATCTCAAAACATACAGGAAGGCTCTCCGTAATGCCAGAGCAGCCTATTACTCTTCTTTAATTGAGGAGAAAAAGAACAACCCCAGGTTTCTCTTCAGCACTGTAGCCAGGCTAACAGAGAATCACAGCTCTACTGAACCATCTATTCCTTTAGGTCTAAGTAGCAATGACTTCATGAGCTTCTTTAATGATAAGATTATAACTATTAGAGACAAAATCCATCACCTCTTGCCCTCAACAGGCATTGATCTGCATTCTGATACAGCAAGTTTGGAAACAGCTGTAAAACCTGTTATGTATTTAGACTGTTTTTCTCCCATCGACCTTCATCAAATAACTTTAATCATTTCTGCAGCTAAGCCGTCAACCTGTCTCTTAGACCCCATCCCAACCAGGCTGCTCAAGGATGTTTTACCTGTAGCTAGTAATTCGTTATTGGATATGATTAATCTGTCTTTATTATCAGGATATGTACCACAGTCCTTTAAGGTAGCTGTAATTAAACCTCTTCTTAAAAAGCCCACTCTAGACCCAGAGGTCTTAGCCAACTACAGACCGATATCAAACCTTCCATTTCTGTCTAAGATATTTGAGAAAGCTGTAGCTAATCAGCTGTGTGATTTTCTCCATAACAATAGTCTATTTGAGGATTTCCAGTCAGGATTTAGAGTGCATCATAGCACAGAGACCGCATTAGTCAAAGTTACAAATGACCTCCTAATGGCATCAGACAAAAGACTCATCTCTGTACTTGTCCTGTTAGATCTTCGAGCCGCATTTGACACCATTGACCATCAAATTCTTTTACAGAGACTGGAACATCAAATTGGCATCAAAGGAACCGCCCTAAGCTGGTTTAAATCGTATTTTTTAGATCGATCTCAGTTTGTTCACGTCAATGATGAATCCTCCATGCAGACCAAAGTTTGTCATGGAGTCCCACAAGGTTCTGTACTTGGACCACTTCTATTCAGTTTATATATGCTTCCTTTAGGGAACATTATTAGGAATCACTCTATCAATTTTCATTGTTATGCTGACGACACCCAATTATATTTATCGATCAAGCCTGATGCAACCAATCAGTTAACTAAACTCCAAGCATGTCTTAAAGATATAAAAAGTTGGATGACCTACAATTTTTTGATGTTAAATTCAGACAAAACTGAAGTTCTTGTAATTGGACCCAAACACCTCAGAAACTCTCTTTCTAGAGACTTAGTTACTTTAGATGGGATCATCCTGGCCTCCAGCTCCACTGTAAAGAATCTTGGAGTTGTTTTTGATCAGGATTTGTCCTTTAACGTCCACATAAAACAAATTTCGAGGACTGCATTCTTCCACTTACGTAACATTGCTAAAATCAGACGCATTGTCTCTCAGGCGGATGCAGAAAAACTAGTCCATGCATTTGTTACTTCAAGGCTGGACTATTGTAACTCTTTGTTATCAGGCTGCTCTAATAAGTCTCTTAGGACTCTGCAGTTAATTCAGAATGCTGCTGCACGTGTTCTGACAGGAACCAAGATCAGAGATCACATCCCTCCCATTTTGGCTTCCTTGCATTGGCTGCCTATTAAATCTAGAATAGAATTTAAAATTCTTCTCCTTACTTACAAAGCTCTTCATGGTCAGGCACCATCGTATCTAAAAGAGCTCATAATACCTTACTACCCCTCTAGAACACTGCGCTCTCAGGACGCTGGGTTCCTTGTGGTTCCTATAGTTTCCAAAAGTAGACTGGGAGCCAGAGCTTTCAGCTATCAGGCTCCTCTTCTGTGGAACAAACTACCTTTCTGGGTTCGGGAGGCAGACACGGTCAACACCTTTAAGAGTAGACTTAAGACTTTCCTTTTTGATAAAGCCTATAGTTAGGGCTGGCTCAGGTCATCCCTTAGTTATGCTGCCATAGGATTAGACTGCCGGGGGACCCCACCCAGGGTTATGCCTAGCCAGGCACGGTATTGGTTGAAGATGCACACATCTCCCTTACCGAAAACCCTCTCCCTCTCCCTCTCTCTCTCTCTCTCTTTCTCTCTCTATCTCTCTCCATCTGTGGACATGTCTCATTAATGCATGTTACTAACCAAACTTCCCCGGAGTTTCTGTGCTCTGTCGTCCAGCAGGTTCTCGTGGATCATGGCTGCTGCTGTGATCCTGCACGACGCCCACTACATATATTATTACTGTCATTATTACTACCATATCTGTTACTGTCATTTTTATCATTCATTGTAATTCATTGTCATTTTATCAGTCATTGTACAATATGTTTGTGTTGATTTGTCCTGTACACATGACATCCATTGCACGTCTGTCCGTCCTGGGAGAGGGATCCCTCCTCTGTGGCTCTTCCTGAGGTTTCTTCCACATTTTTTCCCTGTTAAAAGGGTTTTTGTGGGCAAGTTTTTCCTCACTCGAACCAAGGGTCTAAGGACAGAGGGTGTCACTCCCTGTACAGATTGTAAAGCCCTCTGAGGCAAATGTACTTTGTGACTTTGGGCTATACAAATAAAATTGATTTGATTTGATTTGATTTGTGAAAGAAGAAACATTCAAGTTTGCAGTTTGCACCGATTTGAAGTTTAAATAAAGAGGCACATCGTGGCTTATTTCTTCCTTTAGGGGAGCAGAATATTTGTTGCACAGTTTGAACATGTTTTTTTTTAAGATGTCCAAATTAAAGTACATCTATACAAACTATATGTATTATTAACAACTTAACAGAGGAGAAAAGAACGTATCGGATTGATATCGGCATCGGCAGATATTCCAAGCTGCAGTATCGGGCATGAAAAAGTTGTATCGAGCCATCTCTAGTACCTACACTCAAGACCTTTAAGTGGCATAGTAGGGTTGGCAGTTTGGAAAAAATCAATATATTAAATGTATATACTGCATTTCCCAATATGTATGAGAGACAAAACAGGAAATACAAAAAACAATGTTTACTACCTTTACCTGTTATATAACATTAGACAAATGTCTGATAACATGTTTCTATCATGATTCCTTTTCCAGTTGAGATGTGGTAATGTTGAAGTTTAAAGGTAATAAACATTGAAACAAAATCGGTGTGTGGTGGCTTCAAGCCCAAAAATGTTCCTGCTATCAGCCTTCACAATCTACTATCAGTTCAATCTGAAGGGCTACGGCATGCTCAGAGATGTGTTAACCTGGATTCAACAACTGACTGTTGCTCTCCCCATAGCACCACTGCATTCACATACTTTAGCTCACTGGCCGCTCTAATTAAACACACATTAATTGTCCGAGCCTTCAGTCCAAACTGTTCTGCTACCGGCCGCCCAACTCACATTGCTAAGTTGTGCTGCTCACTGCTGAGTGTGTTCCTCAGAGGGTGAGACAAAAGTGATGCGTGTGTGATAAGAGACGGCGCCATGGCGGTGCAGGACACAACACTGAACACTCCCTACACACACACTGATAAGCATCGCCTCCATCCCTCGGCCTGGCTCTGTCCTCCTGTCTCTCTCTGAGCTCTGAACCAGCTAGTGAAGAAACTAGAAAACACAGAAGACGCTCAGTGGAGACAGACAAAGAGGATACAGACAGAGCATGGATGAGAGAGACAGCGAAGGTCAGATGATCAGACACAGGGGGCGCTGTAGTTAAACAGGTGAAGGTGGTATCAGACAGGTAAAGACTGGTCTAAACACACCTGTTCTGTATTACCCAGCAAAAACAATATCTGTAAGGCCTCGTTCACTCCCGCATCACCCTAAAGACCTTTGGAGCCCAAATATTTTCAAATGAAGCTGGCAAGATCCACAAATTTCCTAACTTGCCAAAGGAAATTGAATATGTGCAGCACAGCTGCATGTGTGAAAATATCCACAGAGCCTCAGAAACACTGCAGGGTTTTAAAAAACAACAATATTTTCCAGTGTACATGCTACCAGGTGTGTTTAAAATGATGAATTACAAAACAAGGTAATAAAAGCCAGTGTTTCCCACAGCTCAGAACTTTTCACTGTTTTTGTCGCGATATTACATATGGAGTGTGCCAGAAATCACAATTCACATGCTACTCTTGATGTGATTTTACGGTATTTGATTAGATTTTTCGGTTCTTGTTGTGTGATTCATCATTTAAATACTAATTAATTTCACACACTTTATTTGGGGTTAGACACCTTTAAAAAAAAAAAAACCTCTAAAATATTTTTTTTTGGTTTTATTGTTGTAGTTTTTATGTTTGTTTAATTGCTCCTTGAATTTTACGCAACTGTTCTTAAACTTCTCTTTCATTTTTCTTATTGGCTTTTATTTATTATAACATTTTATAATTGCACAGCTTAATTTAATTTATGCATTATCATTTTGCTAGATTCAATTCATTGTTGTCTATTACTGTTTTTATTTGCTCTGTGAAGCACTTTGGGCTTTAAGAGCAGACACTATCAGATATGTAAAACTATTTGTGGCACACCTTTTTGTGACACAAGCTGCAAATATTTCTCGACACCTCAGTCATAGCGGCAGGCTATCTGTCAGTGTGAGGGCAGATCAGATGGGCGAGGTTTCTGTCACAAGACACAGCAGATAATGCCACAGACGCCACCGTCTCTCCTCTATCTCTTCTATCAAACAAAAGGCAGCAGGATATAATGTCACGCAATAAGTGATGATTCCCTCACCCGCACTGCCACACACACACACACACACACACACACACACACACACACACACCCGTGTAACAGCATTACAGATAGAGAGTAAAAGACATATTTTAAAGGGGAAATCCTCTCATCTGTGTGGGATTGGATTAGCCCAACATTGTAACCAGATTAAAGGAGACATGTAGAGGGACATCAAAATCACTTGAAACCAAATCAATCCTGTCCAGCGGCTGATAGACTTTACAGGCCTGTTCAAACAATCACAGCAGATTGTATTACAGAAGAAGGGCACAGTGCACACAACAACAGGGGGGAAAAAAACACAAGATTCACGACTCGTCATGGTGGGACACAGAACTGCTGAATAGCTGCTTTAAATGACTACTTATAATCCACTTCGACTGGATTGTGCTGATGTCATTCCACTACAGAACACTGTCACCAGAGTATGCACAGAATATGAATATCTAAATCATATTTATACATTTTTGTTTCCCTAAATAAATGTTTTTTTGTGTTTTTTTTTTTCTGTAGGTACTAATATAAATGTATTATATGGGATCCTGGATTCCTGTAATAACGTGGTATGATATTTGTTCATATTTTACAGGTGCATGTGTAAAGAAGGTGAATAGCACTTGCTATGAGCTCACACGTTACCCTGAGACCCCACCAGGCACGTCTCTACGTCTGTCCTCTACGCGACCTCAAACCCCACCGGAAGTGTTGCTCAGATTTGGTAATTTTCCTGGTCTATGTGTTTCTAAATATGCTACTACATGTGTGAATATGCTGCGTAGGTAATTAGTTTCACTTTTGTCTGTTTTTACGACGGGCAGTTTGCACGGGATGTTTTTTTAAAAAAATCCACTGGATTCTCTGTGCTGTTTCTGTGTCTGGCCTTCTGTCAGCTCAAGGTGCTCTGTGTAAATTGACGTGGGACGTCCATCAAAAATAGAATAGCCGTGGAACCGGTGGGGTTTGAAACACTGCGTATGGCTGCGTATCTCTGCAGCGACCGCGGCACACACGCAACACTGTGCTTCCGCGCCCAGTGGAATTTGGGGATTAGAATGAACATGATTATGATTATGTGCTCAGATAGTGTGTAGTACTCTTAGTTATGTTAATTCTAATTAATAATTATAAACTATCCGCATTATTCAAAGAGTCTGACAGTCGCAGGTGATGAGATTGACAACACAATACAACAGATTAACTTTACAATGAGAGACTTCACCAAAGATGGAGTGGAATGAACTACTGTACATCTGAATGAAACAGGCAGGAAACAGGAAGCACAGTTCACTGAGTACCACTGAGTAGAAGAGGAGTGTTTCCTACCTGATCCTGCATCCATGATGTTGGACTGTCCTCTACGATCTGGCACCAGTCGCGATGAGCCCGGCATGCTGACTGGCTCTGAACGTACTGGCTGGATTCTGCATGTGTACAGTATGATTAAATTATTACACAGTGACATCTAAGGGCTTTAACATGCCTGTTTGACTGGATCTGTTCCCAGGAACCCATTGGGGGAGATTTAAGATGTTGCTTTAGTGATTAAGTGTAAAGCTGTTCACACTGGAGAGATAAGTGTAAGGAAATCTGTGATTATAAGAATATTATTCTTACACATGATCATTTTCTGGTAAATTCGAAACTTCTAATTTTTCAACAAATGTACTCATGTACTATGTATATTTTGGAAACCCTGAGTGGTTTAGGCTGATAACACTGTGTATTCCTGCATTCAAATCTAGCCTAATACAGCTCTATGCTGCACCACTGGATGCATTACTTTTGAAGTTTTTAAAAGTACCTGAGGCTGTGTAGGTCCAGGTCATCTGTGTCGAAGTCCAAAAGGGGCTGTTGGACATCAGTGGGGCCCTGGGACTGAAGCACCGAGGACGAGGAGGAGATGACTGTAGTCTGGCCCGAAGGATGAATGGTCTTAAACTGAAACTGGGGGCCCATCCACAGGCGCCGGTGGGGACCTGTATGGGTCACAATCTCCACCTGAGGATATAAAAGTTAAGGTACGTGATGTTGAGCAGGTAATGTTTTGTCACCTTTTAGCATCTTAGCACATTAGTATTTGCTAAATAGCACTGAACATTAAGTACAGATGAGGTGGTGTGACAATGGCGATGGTATAGAGCAGTGTTTCTCAATCCTGGTCCTCGGGGGCCGCTGCCCTGCATGTTTTAGATGTTTCCTGTTCCACCACACCTGATTCAAATGAGTGGCTCGTTATCAGGCCACTGCAGAGCTTGATGACGAGCTGATCATGTGAATCAGGTATGGTGGAGCAGGAAACATCTAAAACATGCAGGGCAGCGGCCCCCGAGGACCAGGATTGAGAAACACTGGTATAGAGGATCAAAGTCATGACTATAGACTGTATAAAACATGGACGTCGTATCTGTAACGTCACCCCAGCTTTCTAAAGAGCTGTTGTGAGGCACTGAGTGTGGTGGCTCTGGTTGCCGCCATCTTGGCAGTCCTGCATCCGCCCACACACTTCAGGTTATTCTAAAAATGGACATGCGGGCGGGCATGGGGCGTCTGAATGAAGCCTGGCTGCTCAAACAAGCCACCTGTAAGGGCACCCGCCTGTCCATCAAAGCAGCCATTCTCTTAATTATGCATACCTTTAAGCCTTGGTGTAATCTGAACAGGTGTTACAGGCTGCACACATGTTATTTCAGCTTTGGAATTTTACTATGGGGACTTATGGCAACTGATTGCATTGTATAACAAAAGAGTAGTTCTGCATTGGCTTCACTTCAAAGCCACAGAGGTTGCCGCTTGGTCATAATGTCATAATGATGGGTATATCATGTGACTTTGTTTTGTCCATTTTAATACATTTCAGCAAAGCTTTCTTCTAAAGTCATTTTTCTGCTGTATTCTCTGCTGCCTAACAGTTTTTTCCATCTCCGTCCTGCTGTTGATACAGACGTATATGAGTTAATCATGACCCTTTGACTTGCCCATGCATTTGCATTGTTTGTTGAGCCCTGATGTTTAGTCAACTAAGGTCTGTGGACTACAGGATTCACTAAAGGCCATTACAAATATTGAATAAACAACAATTTTAGATTGTTGGTTTTCAACAAAAAACAAAACAAAACAACCATCATTATCCAGAAGTCAACCACATGACATACTGTTATACTATTGGACCGATCAACCAAATGACCAATGCAGACCCACAGCACATAAAACATCTGTAACGCTCTTTAAATATACTCAAACTCCTCTATTAATCCGTCAGCAGTTCGTCAAAAACAGAGTACTGGCAGCTTTTCTGAGGAGTCGTCATCAGTGGATTTTACATGGTGGTTTGGCATCAATCTGTATGCCAATATTCAAACGCCCCATGCAGTACTGAGATGAACTCAGTTACATGACATGCGACTAAAAGCTTGCTGTGCTCCTGCACTACTAAAAGTCTGATGATAGTGTCAGAACTTGTCACGGTCTGAGTGTGTGTCGGGAGTCCTGGCGACATGATGGGAAGCTTTCCCAGAGGGTTAATAGAAGTGTGACACTAGCACCACCGTGGCAGTGAGGTAAGGTGAGGCCTATTGGGAATGGTTCTGGGATGGCAGGTGGTCCAAGGACGGCTGAGATGAGTGGCACTAATGCTGGCTGAAAGTGGGACAGGAGAGGGCTATAGAGTGGGTGACTCATAAACATCAAACTATTACTGCCTCCTCCATTCTCCATCTTCTCTTTGCCATGAATTTACTAACCAATCTCCTGCCTTGGACTCCCACTACTCCCCCACAACTCTGCTCTGACTCTCAACTCCCTGCAGCACTTAACACGCCTCCTGGTGTCTCTCTGTTCACATTTCATTACCTTTACTTCATGCATGTTCCTCTCTTACCTCAGTCCAGCTCTCAGCTCACCGTCTCACTCCAGCAACATCTCAGACAAGAGTGAGAGTTTCCACTTCATTCTTCTTACATCTTAATTTGTCTGTGTTTATACACACACGTACGCAGTGTACACGTTTAGATATACGTGGTCTGTCACAGCTGTGCAAATCAGGCCACAGAAGATGGGAGAATTGTCACTTTGTGTGTGTGCTTTGTCAGTTAACACCATCAATGTCACGCCCAGTCACAGAGCTGAACAGCTGCCAGTTGCAGCGGGATGGAAGATCCAGATGTTACAGTCCAGTGTCAAACACTAACCCCTTCCGATTCCCATCTCACTGGACAGAGCCAATGACATGTTGCTTAGGTTTGTCCTTAAAGGCTATACCCTGTCTAGACTGGCCAACAAGCTAGATCACGCTAACTAATGGGCAAAACACACATCAGGCCAGTCAACATCAAGCATGAGGTAAGCCTGTCTACCCTTAGAGGACTTACCAGAGAGAGGTACAGGGAGTATAACGGCAGTATTCGTCAAACAAATTAGATTGCATGACATGTCGTCTGACCGTGTCTACAGACAAAAGTGTTGACACCAGTTTCCGAAAAGGTGGGGTGAGTCCTCATAGCCTTCTCCGGGTTGCATCCCTTTGCCTCCTGATCTCTCTCCAAGAACTCTTTGTCAGCTTCCACTGTGATCTACTCCAGCAAAGTACCGACATGTTCTTGCAGTCTTTCTTTGCAGTTGGTATGAGATCCTCCTCTGTGGTACTAGTGGTACTGATAATTGAGCTGGGTAGCTTATAAAGTAAATGGTTGGTGGACAACAAGGCTCAATCAAAGAATTGGGATTACATTATTGATGATTATACATTGCATGCTGCCACCATGGTAAGTCAATGTTTTACACAATGATAATGAACAATCAATAATCAAATCAACAAATGATGACTGTCACCATGCCCAGTGTAGTAGAAAGCACTAGAATTTTGGACAATTTGACCATCCATCAAATGCTATGGTCTATATCACATCCTTTCCATCACATCTTAATTGATAGAAGATTTTGTTGTTCCTGATCAGAGACCGAAAGAACAACTAATAATAATGTCCAGCAAATGGCCTGAAGCTGCAGCGAGCTGAAGCACCGATACGGAGGGTCACAAACCTCACATTTCATTAGGGAACCGCCATTCAATCCTAAATCCAAACCAACGGCTAAATGCCAGCTGATAATCTAATGAAGGCCATTGATATGATATAATGAAATCCACAAGGCAGTACTTAGCCTCTAATTCAACAGAGCATATATGTATTTAGCATTTCTCAATCCAGCAACACACTGAGCTTGGTTTGACCTTGGTGTGTCTTTCCACAAATTTTGCAAAGACAGGAATAAAACTACACGGTATAACTCCTCTATGAAACCATGTTTAATGTAGGTTGGATCAAGAGCTTCTTCCAAACCATCTGAGGTACAAGCTTAGACATGACTGTAACATCTCCCACCACTGATGAGTGCATCACTACCACTGCTCTGACAGGAAGTCACCAAAATTCTTGGTTAGTGCAATGGATAGTTTTGCTCCTGGCAAACTATCATGACAGATATGAACCAAGTCCTCTGCAAGCTAAGTGGGGTGCATTTTAACCAATCAATTATGCATGCAGTGGAATTATTGATGGTGAAAATGTAGTGGGTTACCTGCCGACACCAGAGATGAGTGCACTGAGGTTTAACCAAGCTGAAAAGACTAGAGTGTGTGTGTACTGGATTTTTCTAACACGTCTTCACCAAATACTGTGAACATTTGAGCAGAATTTAGGATGCGATGTGATTATGAGTGATTATATACAGATCAACGCAAATGGATGTTTGCACATTTACAGGAATAAGAAATAGTTGTTTTGTTTTGCGTCATGAACATGTGCCTTTCTGTTTAGTCCATTACCCCTCGTTACACCACTGGGCTGTACTAGACCAGCACAGGAAACACAACCACATTGGTAGAAGTAAAAATGGACTTTCACAGTCACAATCAGACTCTCAAGCATTTTCCTCCAGAATCATTTCTGTTTCTCGCCAAAGCAATAAAGCAAGCTATGACTGAGACACTAGTTGTCATCTCACTGATCAGGTAATGTCAAACATCTGTCTGCTTGTCACACATTAACTGAATGAATGTCACTGTAAAGGTGGTTTAGGTAGAGGTCTGACCTGAGAGAGCCACTCCTCGTCCTCCTGGCCACTGTGGTCCGATGCCAGGCTGTCTGATGACTCGTGACGTGTGATTGGGCCTGGGCTTCCTGGGGGCATTGCTGAGAGAACACACATACACAAACACAATATTATATGATGTTATACCTAATGATGACATTTGATATTTTGAACAATGATATTTTGGCCCAATGTCCGACATCATCGTATTTTTCTCTGCAGAAAGTATTCAATGTTTCCTTCATAATAATATTCTTGAAAAGTGTAAAGGCCTCCAACATTAGGAAATCTGACAGCGATGCAGCCAATGCAGAGGGCTATCACTAAGTCTAAAGTGTCTGAGTAGTCAAAAAAGCAGAGCAGTAAAACTCACATCAGCATTAACTATTTACATAAATCGGCCTGTGAAATAAAATGATAACTGACAACTAGTTTATTGAAGTGTGCTAGTGTCATTAGTGCTTGACTGATATACTATTTGACAGCCAATACCAATACACTGACGGCACCACTTTTCTTTTTTAATGTCTTATTTAGTAAGATAAAAAGCAGAATCCTTGTCTCTCATGGTTGCGTGAGAGAGAGAGAGAGAGAGAGAGAGAGAGAGTGGCAGAGAAACAGATGGGGCTCTTGCAGGCTTGAATAAGCAGGCGTGGAGAACGAGGCCTAATGTGTAGAATCAGTCCTTTCTCTGTCTCCCACCTCAGGGATGGGGTTTGTTTAACATGAGAATGGCTAATAAACTTGTCAAGTCCACATCTGGAGCACAGGAGGCGCTCCTGTCTTTATCCATACACACACACACACACACACACACACACACACACACACGTGTCTGGTGTTCATACACCCCTGATGAAGGTAGCTTGGTGTTTGACACCTCTGTTACGAATGTCACATCAACCCCTGGCCCCCACCTCACCTCGACACACACATTACTCTTATGAAGTATGAGGTTTGCACAGTTGTTACACCTGCTTCTGAAATAGTGCTCGCTGTGTGTATAATTGGGTAAAAAAAAAAAAAGGAAAGTATATTTGGAATATAAATATATTTGGATGGACTGTAGCTGAACAGACAGAAAAAAGCGCCACCTACAGAAACTTTAACTGCATCAACAGGAAACCATCAGAAGACAGATGAAGCTGCATTAAACAAACAGGAAAGGAAACAGACTTTTCAATTCAAGTGCCACCATGAACACATCCAGGAGAGTGACATGGGAGAAAAGAGACCTCAAAGCACTGACAAAGCACACACACAAAGTGACAATTCTTCCATCTTCTGTGGCCTGATTTGCACAGCTGTTCAATCACTCTCTTGATGTCTGTCTGTTTCTATTGGATGACTATTGGTTTAGAACTACATACAACTGAAGTGCAGTACAGTATACCTATGACCAAAACTATCTCCTACAGCAAACTAAATCATACAGAAATTGTTGTATTGAAATTGTTTCTAAAGGGTCACTTCATCCACACTCCATCACTTACATCCAGAGATGTCTACAGAACATTTGTCTTTTATATATAAAATACATTTAAAGAAATAAAAATCTCACACGGACTATTTCTTTGAAGGACATACATGTTTCTGTTGTTGTTGTTTTTTTTTTTTTTTAAATGTGATTCGTCAGTGCACTGAGCATGACAAAAATATCCTATTTCCTCTGTATTAGAGTGGAGGAGAATGAAGATCAGGGACAGATACATTTAAAACCTGCACAAATCAAACCAAAACTCTCTGCAAGGTACCGAAAGTAAGTGTTTTTTGTCTTTTTTTTGGGGGGGGGAAATTAAAATGAAAGTGAAGTGGAGCAATACATAATAACTCACAGAGAGTGTGCAGAGAGAAGATGAGAGTCACACAGAGCGAGGCAGAGCAGGCCTCTCATGTCCAACATGGAACAGAGAAGAACAAAGCCTGTGTTGTGTTACTTATTAAACAAAATCACGACTCCCCCATTTCCTACTACTGCCTTCACTCCCACTGCCCCCACCTCGCTCTCCCTCTCCCTTTCTCTCTCTCTGCTCTCTGACCCTTGGGGCCAATAGCTGTTCCCTAATTAATTATTGATGTTCTGAAGCAGTTGGTGGACTGGCTGGATCAGGTTTCATGTGTGTGTGTGTGTGCGTGTGTGTGTATGTGTATATGTGTGTGGGGAGCTAGTGGTCATCCCCATGGGTCAAGCAAAGAAACAACCTTGTGTGTGTGTGTGTGTGGTTGTGTTTATGTTGTGGGTGTTAGTGTGTGTTTCAGGAGCCAGACTGACCAAAGCAGTTACAGTCATATCTACCCATCTCAGTGCCTGACTGGCTATCCACTCGGCCTTCTGCTTTTACAGCGCTCATTACTGGCTCTTAAGAGACAGAGCGTCAATGCGATTTCACAGACAGTTTTTTTTTTTTTGTTGCTAACTTATTGCACCGCACTCAAGAAAGGAGTCCGAACGTATGTCTGTAGGCACATTAGAAATGACTGTGCTTTGCTGTTGATGGATTTAACGAAACATCAGAATATAAGAAAGTAACATGGTGCCCTTGGAAAATATCTAGAAGAAATGGGAAAGCATGTGCAACAATTGAATACTAATAATTTATTTTCACATATATATATCTAAATAAAAAAAATCAAATCAGAAGAAATCTAGAAAAAGTAGTAAACGAAATATGAATAAAAATCGGGGCATCAGATAAAAGTATCATAAATGGTAATATGCGAGGGCGTGATCACGGAGCGGGGCGCAAGGGGGGGGGGGCACCACATCTACCTCCGACGTACATATTGGCTACGATTCTCGAAGACGTTTTGAGAGATTCCTGTTTTGAGAAGGATAGTTTGTTCGAGTCGATAGTTCATCCTTGTCCAAACCCACTGATATGTCGGATTGTACTGACAAAACTATAGCACCTCCTTCTAAACAGCAATGGCAGGAAATAAAACTAAACGAAACCATCAATCAGTGGAGCCTTGACTAACATGTTATTTGCTAATGGTGGTTGTGGTCAAAGATAAGCTTGAACTATAATTGATAAAATATGATTTCCAGCCAACTCATAATAACAACTGCCTTGTTAAAGAACAGGATGAATGGAGTCTAATTTGTTTTTTTGGTCCGTTCCTTTAATAACCACCCTGATGATTATGTGCTCGCATACCCGCGTAAGCAGAAAAATAATCTTCCCTACGCTGCAGAGGAACAGAGTTGTCTGTGTCACAGTCTTTATTGACTGTGGAGAGAGTGGTGTTTTGCTGTGCTGAAGGCTGGTAGCCAGTGGCCTGTTAGCCAGAGCAGCGAAGCAGGGAGTCAGAACAAGAACAAAGGCTGCCTAGGTATTGATGTAGCCCGACCTCCCAGGGCCTTGGGCCAGGGGCCGGACAGGCCGATCTCCAGGGAAAGATAAGGGGCTAACAATCTGATAGATCTGGAGAGCTGGCTGCACAGTGGACAGAGGATAGCCGTCTTGTCTGGGCTGTCAGCTCTGTTCGCCTTTATCTCTTTCATTTGTATTTTTTAAAGATTCATTTTGTTACTCTTATTTTTCCTCTCTCTCCTTTGACCTGCTGCGCTCGGTTGCCAGACATTTCACTTGCTAGGCTGCCTCTCGACCGCTCCACCTGTCTCTCTTCTCACTTTCCGCTCTTCTCGCTTTCCTCTTTTGAGTAGTACTCTGGCAGATAGGTGCTGGCATACTGACAAACTGGGATAGCTTAGTCATTATATATCATTCAAGGCGTATTTGACTGACAGTTCCTTCATTCAGCCAGCGCTACACTTACCCCATCCTTTCTCTGCCTCTCTTTGATTACTGACCCCGTCATGGCGCCATGGTTTCTCTTTACCAAACGCCTGATGCTCCAAAGCCTTCACTCTGGCCCCTCTCTCGGAGCAATTAGATCTATTGACGAGGCAACTGTGGCTGGCCTGTCATGGGCCTGAAAGTCCCAAGAGAGCAGCAGAGCCAGCCAGTCAGTCAGTCTCCACAATTAGCACATTATATGACAGGTAGGGAGGGGAGGACCGCGGCCAAAAAGCATAGCCTCTGTTGCTGCCATCATTGCCAGGCTCAAAGGAGCCAGCCAGAAATCCAGGTGGTAAATTATTAACCGGTTTGTTTGCTTCAGAGAAACTTTGCGATGAGGGGAAGAGGTGTCGGAAAACATACTGTGGTCCGCTAGATAAATATCACCCCGACAAAAAATTGTACTTGGAAAAAACTCGCTCTGAATAAAAAGTCTGAATCTAATGAGGGTGTGAAAACCTCACATTCATCAAAGTACACACACTGTTGTGATAGGGATTAGAGCAGCCATTCTGTTACTACCCAGCTCCAACACCTTTGGCGAAAAGAAAAGGGCCCATTCACAGACTTGCCGAACAGACAAATGGGTACTTCTGGAGAAACAGACAGGAATCCTGTGATTCCGCCTCAGCTATAGATAGAGGATTCCCCAAACACTATAAACTTGGCTCAAGACTGCTTTTATTAAGCCAGATCGTACTTCTGCATCTCCTCTATTTGTGAGTATACTGTATAATGTGTGTCTCTTTCTTCCTTATCTCTCCAAGGCAGTGCTGCACGTTGCCGTCCTCTGAGCGAAGCTGAGTGCTGCCAGTAGCTGCTACAGATGGACAGGTGGAGATAGTGACCATGAAGTGGCGCCACTGCTGCCTTTTATCATCCCGTCCTGGAGGCTCCGGTCTGGCCTGACCCCGGCCCTTCCCCTCCCCTTCCTATTCCTTTCCCTGCATACTGCATTTTTAATCAGCCTGGGTCATCCAATATAGAGCCACGAGACCGGAGACCATGGCCTGTCAATCAAGCACTGCCACCTCTTTGCCATGCACTGTCTTTCTAGAGACATAGTCGCAGTTTCTTAGACAATTAGCTGAAGTGGATATTTATTTCGTACCCTTATTTTTGACTTTTTCATGCTTGTGTAAAAACCTCCTTGTCTCGCTTCCTCTCTCATGTTTGTTCCATTTCGTGACGGTTGTATCCACAATGTAAATTAGACCTAGATAGCACAATTCGTTCTGCAAGTAAGAACAGTGTGTCTTTTCAGTTTCCTCTGCAGCAGCATGATCTTTATGCTCAGCAAGAGGCAGCTGGACAAGGGGCGTATGGCTGTGCTGTAATTCATCCTAAGGTCAAATCGAGTCTTTCTCCTGGATCACTTCTCTGTTGCGCTGCCAAGCCCTGAAGGAAGCAGCAGTAGAGAGAGAGGGCTGGCAAGGAGACGCATGCTGAGAAACCGAATGTTGAGAGTATGTGCTCGGGTGCAAAGCACAGAAATAGAAGGTGGCACTCCAAGAGTAACCCGGTCGGTGTTGATGATGTATAGGACGCTTACCTGGAGGGAAATGGCAGGACTGCAAGAAGTGGGTAGAGGGCTGAACAATTATGTTCATAGCGTCTTGCCCTCGCATTGCTTCACACTTGGGTGGTTCGGGGGAATAAAGAAACACAGCGTTATCTGGCTTCGTTAATTGGATGTAAATGTTAATGCAACAAATCTCTCATTATCCAGCCAGTTCAGCTCTCCATGCTGGCAGAGAGAATGGTGGAAAACGCTGACGCCCGTGCCCGTCACCCAAACATGTCCTCATCGCTCTGACACTAGGAGAGACCATTAGCACTAATTTGACAAAATATCCTACCAGTTAGACCTGGAGCACTGCAGAAGTCAATGGAGACGAGCAGAGAGATTAGGGTAAACACAGCCACCACTTGCCCCGGAGCAGCCGCGAGAGCTAATTACAGATTTTGTGTGTTTATAATTATGAGTGAGCTCAAAATGCAAGCCTATTCCAGGGGGTGGATTGATTCCGTGTGTGGCCATCCATGTGCACTCACGAATGCACACAAATTGGCCTTTCAGAGGGCAACCTAAAGTGCTTACTCCTCTGTACTTGTTATTGAATTACAGAACGTTTAGGGTGTCAGCTAATTGGTCCGAGTCCGGCATCTTATAGCATTGTGCTAGCATGTCCTGAAGCAGGCATGTAGTGTGGTCCTGCAAACGATAGATTCAAGGCGCAGGACCAAACAGAAGAAGCAGGATTACTTCTGACAGGGCTCAGAGGACATGAAATGGTAGAAATGGTGGAAGTATCTTTCACTGACGTTACTGAGAAAGGGAATTTTATGGCTGCTGACTGGACAGGTCTCTCCTCAGCATGTGGCACCAATAAGAGGCTGAGGACTGGCTTTCAACACAGTTAACATAAAAAAATCACCAGGGATTAGAAGTCACCCCCATTGGCTAATAATGAATGAGTACATACAGAAAACAAACACGGTTGGGTTACTCTGTACAACCAAACCATACAGAGACCTACATTTTGTGATGCATACATGTACATAGTACATGCAGACCAGACAAACACATCAGCATCAGACATTAAACTTCCTTTTGTATCAAACATGATTTTTTGCACGGAATAATAATACTAGCTAATTCGACAACGGCAGCAATTAAGCATAAAAAAACATAAAATGTGGGTTTCTACACTCTGTTATAGGCCATTATATTATTAAACCACTTTCATTAGCATGAAGTAGGCAATGTATCAGGCCAGACACAGAAACAGCATAGAGAAGCTGGTGGATTTTCAAAATAAAACACCCCGTGCAAACTGCCAGTTGTAAAAACAGACAAAAGAGAAACTAATGTACTACGTAGCATATTTACACATTCACAAGTATATTTAGAAGCACATAAACCAGGGAAATGACCAAATCTGAGCAAGTAAACAAAGTCTGGTGGGATAAATGCTTCTGAAACGCTCCCAGTGGGGTTTGAAGTCACATGCAGGACGGACCAAAACAGCGTCCCAGCCGCGACATGACAGAGATCTGCCCAGTGGGGTTTCAGGGTGAGGTTTAAAAAAAAACAAACAAACAAAAAAAAAACAGTTGTAACAATGTAACTTTTCAGGTGTGTCTAGTCTTTACAATCAACAGAACATAGTTATGCGTTTTACATTTAACTTCTGCCATACTCTGTAAATTGATCCATCTAAATCTGACACACTGGATCTTTACATTTTTGTGTGAAGAACAGACAACCTTGGTAACTCGTATCAGGCTTTACATATCTAAAACTGCTCTTTTTTCATACTGACCATATTTTTGTCATATCATAGATCCCGGGTGATTTAAATGCAGTTAGAGAAAGTGTTTGCACAGCGCTGTCATACAGTATGAAGACTAATCAAAATAAATTCCACGAATCTGACCCTACAACCCTTTAATGTTTGCTTGAAGCTCTGTTATAATGGTTCTTTCTTTATCAGGATCCCAATGAGCTGAAACCTGAAACACATGTTCACTTCAGTTTGAGCTGCCTACAGTAAGTCTGCATTGATCTACATCTTTTCATTGATTTGATATGCATTTATGCTTCTCTGAAATGTTACTTTGCCTACACCACAAACATAAAAAGAAGGATTTGTTTTGCACTTACCTGCTAGAAGATACTGGTAGTACTGCACCAGGTCTGAGGCCAACACCAAGGGGTGATTGGAGTTGAAGGGTGGCTGCAGCTCATTCCACTGTGGGGTCCTGCTCCGAAAGACACATCAGTTATGATACTACATTTACATAAGACGCACTTTTTACAGGACAGAGTGCTCAGCACAGTGTTACCTGGCCAGAGTCCAGCAGGCTCTCGGACAGGTGCTGAGCTCCAATGGTGTGTCATCACTAATCTTTTGAGCGGTGCTAATTGGTCGGGGCTCCAGGACATGCTCCACCAAGTTACCATAGCAACTGATGATATACAGCGAGTCGACAACCGACTGCCTGGACTGATCTGTGAAGAGGATGCGAAATAAGGCAGTGATAAAAGTATTGCTTCTTAAAATGATTATTCAGAACGAGATCAGATAAGATTTTGTATCTATTAGCCATTTTGTTTTCACTTTTAGTGGGATATGTTTTGACTTAGCCAGAATATTGATTCATAAAAAAGTGAAAGACACCTGTGGCCTTGATCTAACCTTTGTCTCTCTTCATGTTGGGGTTGGTGATAAACCAGGAGCGAGACAAGGCAAAGATGGTGGCCACGCAGAACTCTCCTCCACTGGACTTGCTCGGGGAGATCTGAGGAGGCGGCTTAGCTTTGCTTCAGGAGGGAAAAGAGTACAATGTAATGAGACAGTAGTAAGAACTGGACTGTTTACATGTGTGTGGGGAGGTCTCAAAGGTGCTCTGTGTGCAACACGTTAAACTCAAATGACTTGTAACTGACTGGTTAAAGTACTGTAACTAAATGAGACAACATGGAGAAATGACTAATTCCAAGCTGATACCAAATTACCAGTTTGAATGTAAGACCACAGTTCCCATGAACCATGTCCCTGTGCAGCATACGTCCTGTCTTGTGCTGTAAATAAAATGACCAGGTGGTTCAATAGTCTACTCAATAGTGGACAGTAATTACATCATTTCTAAATGTATCTACTGATTTAACGAATTATGAAATATGTTGCACCTTTGAGACCAAGATTTCAAATCATGTCTTTTTCACGACAGACAACAACCAGAATCAGATTTAGAAGAAGTGATGATTTTCAACAGCATAACACAAGAAATGTAACACTTTGGAGGCAGGTATATGGACTGGAATTACACAGTGACATCTGTGAACAATAAACACAAACTTCAAGTGCTTTGCATGCGAGGAGCTAAGCAAGGGGAATTCAAATGCCTGCAAAAAAAACATCCACTTTAGTAGCAGAAAATAAGAAAATTAATGTTGCTCAGACACAAAGTTGACGTATGAAATATTCAGAAAATAAATAAGGTCAGTCCAAAACACAAAAACACGTCTCATGTCGACCTGCTCGATCAGTCCCTATAACACAATTCAGCCACAATTCCAGATGGTCTTCCTTTCCGAAAAAGGAAGGTACAACAAACAAGTGTGATCCTGTCACAGGTTACATTCAGACCAATACCACCACTGTGGCTCAATCAAAAGCTCCCTGATTCATTTCAATGAAACCATATGGTTGGTGCAGCCTGTTCTCTCTCCCAGGTCATCAGAAATAAATGTTTGGTCAGTGTCCCTACACTTCAAACTATGACACTGTCGGCACCCCTCAAGCTCATGCCCGACCTAAAGGTTGTGTAAAGTAAGAATAAATATGTATGAGTTGAGTTTTTTAGACCAAAAAGTGTTATTAACCACCATGGCAAATTTGAATGATTAAAAATTCGACAAGTTTATGAAATGAGGTGTCAAAATCAGGTAAAAATTAACTCAGCTCCAGGACTGTGGGGGCGTGTCCTCTGGATGTGCTGAAGCCACGCCCACTCGTGAGAGCAGTCAAGCCACCATTTTGAAGCGACTGAAACATGTCAGAGATTAACTCAATTCACTCAGTGTTTCAAAGTTTCTCTCTGCTAGGGGTGCAGGGGTATGCTCAGGGTGGCCTCAGTGTGTCATCAAGCCGCCCTTTAAGGACCGCCCACAAAATCCTGGACTGAAAACTGGTGAAAAACTGTTTGAACCTCTAACTGCACATTTCAGTAATATATCTTTCAAAGTCTTTTCACATGTTTTCAGTAACTATTTTCCAACATAATTTCAGAATGACCTTTACACAAGCTTTAATGTATGTATTTTATCTCCTATCTGATACCAACACTAATGTGGCTTGGTACCTTTTTGTTCCATTGTGATTGGCCATTCAAAGACAAACTAGACCAAACTAGAACTAAACCAAACCAAACTAATTTAGTGTGGTTTAACAGGCAAAAGGGAAAGTCTGCAACCTAAAAGAAGGACGACTGTGGCTTCCATTGTTACGGTGTGCACAGGCTGGCCAGCTGAACTAATGACAATGTTCTCACAGCTGGGTTCATCATCACTGGTGACTAACAAACAATGTCATGTGTTGGATTATAAATCGTGTATTTTCAGTATACTTTTAAAGATGTTTCCCAATCCTCCACATTTCAGTCACACTGGATGCACGTAATCTAAGTGATATTCATCACTTAATGAAACGTGCACCTCACAAAAGCAGCATTCCAGGCTCCCCTCCCTGGTTGCCTAATTTCGTGTCAGCCACAGGAGAGAATTTATTGGAGTTGTTGGATTATTCAGAATGTCAGGAGGCGGTTTGAGAGGAGGCGGACACAGAAAGGGTTTTCAGCTGCAATAGGGTTCCCCATATGGGAATGATCAGTGAACAGTAGCGAGGTCTGGTATTATTGTCCGGCCTTATAACCAACCTGGACAGTAAAACATGGTCACATCAGATCAGGCATGAGGTGGGCTCAGTGCTTGAAGACTCACGGTGGTGTCACACACTCCCAGAGGGGTGCTTAACATTGACCTTTGGAAACCACACTAGTGTGGAAGCAACAGACTCTACACTCAGTTGTTGGAGAAAAAAAAGCAAAGACTAAAATAAGCCAAATAGTTGATGCAGATCTGCACCTTTTTTCTTCATTTTGTAACTCTGTATTACTAGATAGGAAAATATTTGAATTATTAACTTATCCTCAGCTCATGAAAGCTTTCTGCTGCTGCACACTGTACAGGTGTTTTATATTTTTGGCTTGTGTGAAAGAAATATAAGCATAAATGGATAGTTAGCATTAGTAGAAAAGCTCAGATGCTACAAAAAAAGTTCCACATGAAAAACATTATTAACAACAGGGAAACATAATGTTTTTACAACTTTGGCACGTATGCCACCTGCAGGCAATGAGTGTTCCTACTGCAGTTATTTTTCTACAGCAGCTGTGGCATGCTGGGATAGACTCTGATCACCACAAAAAGATATGAAGAACTATAGTGTATTCACACGAGGCGGAAAAAAGCTGATTAAACAGAGAGGTGGGTCTTACTGAAAACATTTACATACCGTCTTACTTATTGTCAACTCTGGCATATCATGACATAAACATAATCAAATGATATAATAATAATAATAATAATAATAATAATAATAATAATAACCATTGTACAGTCTTGTTCTGTTGCCTGCAGGTCGTGTAAGTGATAAAATTGCAGCAACAATTATGTCCTTGTGTTCTGACATTGACCAAACAACCCCCACCCCCATCAAGTGTTTTGACTGCTGGAGTTGGTTGTCACTGATACGAGTGTAGCAATGGTAAAATAAAAAATAAAAATAAATGTAAAACAACATAGTCAAAATTGCAGTTTAACAGGAATGCTTGTAGGGGCAGACAGTGTGTCCAGTAGTTCAACTAACTTACAGTACTAGCTGCTGAAAGACCTGTTGCTGGTAAAACTCTCTTTCTGTCGCCTCCCTTCAGACTGTCAGCACCTCATAAATTACTCCTTGGATGCAAGGAAATGTTGATGTCTTTGTTTGGCCAACACCGTGTGAAAGAGGGATCAGAAAAAAAAGGAAGTTAGTCATAAGAAAGGCCTCTATACAAGTTTCGTAGCTTGTATTTATTAGTGCTAGGTCAAGGGGAGAAGGCTGAATAACCAAATATCCACAGTAAGCCCTGTCTGTAAAAGGAAGATTGAGGGGGAGATAGAGTCACACTCAGGATATTGCGTTGGCTAACTCCAGGGTGCCCTTGTCTTCTCCTCCAAGCTCTTCCTCGGGCCTATTTGTTTGTCAGTGCATCCAGGAGATAAAGCCTTTCAAAAACAGGTCCAGTAATGGCTATCCACTAGCTACAAGAGAGTGATTCCATTACAGCGATTCTTCCCTAAGCATGTGCCCTTTCTTCTGCCTTTCAGTCTCAACAATAATGGACCAGAGTAAGGCAAATTAAAAGGAAAATACAATGAGAAAGAAATGAAAATAGCCATGTAAGGTATGTATAGTCTTTAAAACTTCCAAGAACCATAATGTGATCTATTAAAATGAATATGGCTATAAGCATGTTAAAAGGTAAGGGGGTACGGGAAACGAGGGATCTGTTAGTCACAGGACACCATATAACTTCTGTTCATTGCTTGAGAGGAGGAACAGTATTCCTGACTTTGGCTGTGTGCGAGTTCTGCAAAGTCGAAGTTCTTCTTTGGTGAGGTGTTTAATTGCAGAAAGCCCTGGTGTTCCATCTCTCCCATTGCTGGAAAATATGTTAAACCCTCAAAGGCCCTGTGGTTCACTGGATTCAATAACCCAGGCAGCACAAATCCTATTTCAGTATGAGCTGATGTTGGTTTTCAAGGGTGAGAGCTTGGGGCTGACGAATATACCACACAGAGACTTACACTGCGTACTAAGATATTCTAACCTCCTCGTAGTCTTCATGTTGACTTTGGACAGAAATGGAAGTTGAATAATAAATCAAGGAAAAAACATTGTTTAAATCTGACAGATTTTCTTGAAGAGAGAATGACACATCAGTGAGGAAGGACTTTTAAGAGGCACAGTAGAGATTAATATTTGGAGCCATTAGGGAAGGACTGACCAAGCTTCAACCGCATACACTGACCTCACACACACATATTTGTGTAAATATATATGTGTGCGCGTATATATGCATACATATAATATACTATAACTAAGTACACATACGTATGTAATCACACACACCAATGCATATGCTTGTAAGTCTGTGATATTGGCTCCCCACTGTGGTCTCATGGCTGATGAGGTGGGTTTGGACCTCTTTGAAGAGGCCTCAGCTAGCATCAAGCCTGCCAACAGGACCAAAGATCACAGCTCGATTCTCATCTCTTCTGGGTACAGTGACCACTAAAGTTTATTCATCTGCGTTTTAAATCATCCTTTTCCTCTTGATCTCACTTGAAGTGGCTTGAAAGTGTTGAGGTTTCTGCCCTTATAACAGAGAGGCATAGCTCCAGCAGAAAAAGGCCCGATTCTGCTCTCCATATGGAGGACAAACAGTTTTTGGAGTGGACCAATATCAATAAATTATGAAACATAAATACACTAAACTAAAAGAGAATTGGGAGCAGGGGGAAGGGATGTCACTAAACAAATGGCAAATCTCTTTTTTCCCTCTCCCTCCACAAGATTTCCTTTTGTATGACTGCCCTTTAGCAGGGAGTGGAATCCATTTTCTTTGCAACTTTAATTCACTGAAGACTACTCACATGCCATTTCCACTTTTAATTTAACAAATGAGGACTCTTGACTGAGCTAATAGCTTTTCCTCAAGGGCATAATTCAATCTGCGACATCAACCATCAAAGTCCTTTCGTATTACTATGTCCGGGGCTAACGTGAGGCGCCTCCAAGGGGGATGGAAGTCCAGTGGCAGCTTCCATTTATTTTCATGGCCCTTGCAGTAAACAAATATGATAGAGCTCACTTGAGCTGGCAATCCAGCGACAAAGAGCTGTACGGCTGTCGTTTGGCTGCCGATTCTGGGCCATAAGGTTCATTTAAATCAGAAAAAGAGCTGGTATTACGACTGCAACCAGGAAAGGGTAAAGAAGACAGAGAGAGGGAGAGTGAGAGAGGGCAGTCATGTGGAGGACACATCCTTCAACGTCAAAGTTATTATTTTACAACAGCCCTTGGAAAAGAGGCAGCCTTAGGGCTGCGTTGAACACACGGCACTAATGACAACCACTGGGGAAACTCAGTGAACATTGGAGAGTGGGCATCAAGTTTTCAAGGAGAAATTATTTTTTGTTCCTATGTCTATTTTAGTTCCTATTCCCTTTTCCTATTCCCTTGTGTGTGTGTGTGTGTGTGTGTGTGTGTGTGTGTATATATATATATATATATCTATATATAGATATAGAGATAGGATATAAGATATATAGATATAATATATATATACACACACACACACATATATATATATATACACACACACACACATATATATATATATACACACACACACACACACACACACGGTGTGAGCTTAAGTATTGTATACATAGACGGCTCTGTTACTAAAGCAGAAATTGGCGACTGGACTGTCATAGCTCACATCACAGGACATACACTATTAGAGGAACAACAATATAGGTTTAACTAGCTCCAATTTGAGCGGAAGGCAGTTATTGTGAGGGTCAAGATTCCGATGCTAATGATGTGTACCTTTGAAAAGTATACGCTCTGAAATCACTAAGGGCCTAGATTAAGCAGGAGGTGGATGAAGACAGAAAGAAAAAAAGCTTCAATTAAAAAGTATGAGTGACTGCCCACAACAAAAGGCGAAACCCAAGACTTGGGGAAGGCACCACATGCTATTCATTTTCTAAAGTGAATGGAGTCAACAGGGAGGAGCTGGAGAGCAGGGAGCCGGGAAGGGAAAAGTTCACTTCACTGAGCCACTCAATCATCCCTCCATAAGTGACTCTGTCATAATGGGGCTTCTTTTAAAAGCTTGTAAGCATCTGATTTCACGAGACAGCGTTGACAAGAGACTTGGCTTCAGCCCCCTGCCATAAAAAAGTTCCTTGAATAGGAAGATGCTGTGCCCCCTAACATTTGATTCTCGGTGCAGGGCATTAAACAAATGTAGTTTGACTCACAATTTGAAAGTGAATGTTAATCATTTATTATCCATTTCCTGAAAATCTGATTAAATTGCCACTTTTTTTTTCCAGTTTTGCTTTTTTTGAGTAAACGAATCAGCAGCAAGTGATTCATCTGTCCTGCTGATGTCATTTGATTACAATGGAGGCTGTAGCGGTTGCTGAGAGCAATTAACATTTTTCTTGATAGCTGAAAGAAAATGCAGATTTAGGGGAGTTATTTCTGTAAGTCAATGTAAAACAATTAATGGTGCTGTGTCAATCTCATCAACACCAGACTGTTTGCTGAAATAAAGGTGGGAAGAGATTCAGAGGTCTGGAACCAGGCTAGTTCATTCTATATTAGCTAGTAATTTGTTTATTTTATATTAGGCATGGATGAGCATAATAAAAAAAATAAAGTAAATGAGTAATGATTACTAAAGTATCTGCTTAGGTGAGCTTCTCTACAATGTTCTTGTAAAACATTTAGAGCAGTATTACTGATTTTTGGCCACATAATGACTTTATAGTCAACAAATGTGTTACCTAATTACACATGTAACCTAAATGGGTTCAATTTGCTACTGTGGATGGAAACAAGAGGCTCTCTGAGAGTGAAAAAAAGTAAAGTCATGGTCCATAAAATCAAAATAATGGGCTTAAAGATGATAAAATGCCTTGTCGAGATGAGAGGGATTGCAGTCACTTTTTAAATACAATTATTTAGTCAGAACTGACTAAACAGCTTGCAAAACACATATTGTAGGAGATGGGTACACATTATGCACATTGCTATACCCACACAAGACACTGTTCACAAGAGTACCAGAATACGACAAGGCACGATTACTGCGTGCAAACATACATCAGATGGAAAAAAAAAATGTAACCAAAGTGGGCAAAGAAAAATTTGAACAACATGTGTTTTACACAAAGGCGTTATTCTTGGAAAAACATCATGGAGGGTCTAAACAAAGAGAAGGGAAAAGACAAGAAGACAGAGATGTCATTTTCTAGTGGGTGGCTCAAAGAACCCACACGGTAACCAGACAAGAAGTGCTATGGCATAGCCCCAAAGCCCTGCAATACACCCCCTGGATGGACTACCACCTATGATACGGACCTCAGGCATGCACTTTGTTTGTTTGTTTGTTATATATCTGCAACCTTTCTTAGAAGATTAGCTATTAATTAAAATGTGAAACCAAAACTGGCAATGCTACTATATAGAAGCATTAAATCCAACAAAAGTCACTTTGTTTGCTTTAGTACCATAGTGGCTTTAACACAACATGTTGAATCATCCTACTACAAAAGCTCAGCATACACAGAAAAATTGAAGGGTTTGCAAAAAACACAACCAAAAAAAGGCACAAAAAAAAAATATATATATATATATATATATGAGAAAATAAGAAACACTCCTCTTTGGGATTTTCCCCCATGAGGAATGACTGCACACACTCTGCGGAATGTGTTGAAAATATACCAGGAGACAAATGAGAGGTAAAGGAGGCGGTGTGTGTGCTGTGGCAGAGTATACAGTTGCATGCTGCCGAGGGAGCCGAGGAGGGGAGAAGCAGAAACTCACCATGGAGTTTTAATGGCAAAACATCCCGCCCCAAAGAGGTAGGGTCTTCATGAAAGGGGGGGGGGGGGAAGGGGGGTTGGGATACAGAGATAGACGGAAAAACCATTATTAAACTAGCACACTTGAGCAAACACACTTTTCACATTACATACTTTTGACGTGTCTGTTTAAGTGCACAACACATATGAGGCAGGAAACAGAATGTCTGTGCGCTAAGATGGATTTGAAAACCTGCGGGATGGTTTGATGATTCATCTACTCAAGCTGCTCTGTAAAGTGTGATACCATATATTTGGCAGATGCAGCATGTCCACAGACTTTGATTTTTTTCTTCGGACATATATGCTTTCTTTTTTTTGTGTGTGTGTCTCTCCCTAACTTTAAAAGGTTTGGGTACATGTGCAAAAACATGTCGGTCTGAATCCAACCGTGTAAATACGACAGAAAAATGATGGGAAACCGTTCTGATTGTTGAGATTGAGAAAGACTACGAACTGTTTATCCAATTTGTATAAGAACTGGGGACACCAATAAAACTAACAGCGCTCGGGCATTGTTGAGACAAGAAGTTGTGTTTGCATGTGACTTCTTTTTTTAGTATGAGTGTGTATTTATGGCCATGCATTGTCTTGTGAATGTGCGTGCCTGTTTGGAAGCAAGGGTGTGGGCAAATGTGTATTCACTGTGATTATGTTAACAAGTACACAATGTGTGTGTGTGTGTGTGTGTGTGTGTAGTGTCTCTTTCAGGGTGTATTTCGGTCTATCTGTCAGTTTGTGCGTGTTTCTGATGTTTACAAGACATTAGGAGTGGGAGTGTGTTCCTGTGTTTATTCTGCATGTCCAGAGATAGTGACAGAGCTCCGTAAACAGTTTACAGTAAATAAGCCTTTTCCCTACAGCAATAAAGGTCCGATGAGACTGAACTCTGTCCCCGCCAGCCAACCTCCCCAAGTCATGAAAAACAGAATCCCCGGCCAACCAAAGCACTCTGCAGGACTTCTTTATTTTATCGCTTTCACCGCATCCGCCCTGGGCCCTCCCAACGATAGCACACAGTCTTCAATTAGTCCTGGTACATAGATGTGTAGAAAAATGTTACTCTGGGAGACAGGGAGCAACAATTTGCCCCGGAATGTCTTACTCCTGGAGTGCAAGTTGACAAATGGACATGGTGTTTGGTGTAATGGAGGCCCCTAGTAAACTGCCACTTATCAAAGAGTTACAGAGGGGGGTGGATGGTCTATACCGTCTACCCTCTACTGAGTCCATCGAGCATGCTGAGCCGCCCACTCTTGGCCTCCAGCTGGGTAAATGGATGGACACCAGTGAGAAAGTGCTGGACGAATGGGGTGAGATCACCATGGGGGTAGCAAAGGCCAAGTAGGCTTTGGGGTTTACAAGATGCCACTATGAATTTCTCGGTTGTGTTGGTGGAATTTATTGTTGGTTGCGAAGAAAGTTGAAGAAAAACTAAATATAGAGTCAACTATACGGGGAGCATGGAAGTCTCCATTTAAAACTCAACTTAAAGAGTTACTCCACAGTCACCATTTTATGCAATGTGATCATGTACAGAATAAAAAATAAAAGTGAAACGGTGGGACCAGTGAGCGTATGTTATAACACATTTTCAAAGAGAAATTTCCAACGTGGTTGATCATTTTTCAACAGTTTTTATCATGAAAAATAGCTCCAAACCACATGGAAGTGTTGTGCAGAGCATCTAAGCTTCAGAGTTGCAAATAAAAATATCAAACTGCACACTGATAGAACAAAAGAATGAGGTCATGATGGGAAAATTCTCCACCATGTTGAGCTGGCAGTAAACAGTTTGGACCACAGTGTAGACAAAGACCGCCCAGCTCTGTGACACACTGCTTGATCCTGCAGGTTTAGAGGAAAAGAGTCCCACACAGGTCAGTGGCATGTTGGGAAACAACCAGTTAAACATGGGTCAGTGGAGTAAAAGGGGTGTAAGACTGTGAGTGGGCGTGTTACTGAGCGGGGGCAGAGAAAAAAGAGGAAGAGGGGAAAAGAGCGAGAGCGATCGACCTGCGAGGGTGACGACCCCACTCCCGGAGAATAATCGTTCACACATTCATGTCTTAACCCATTGGCCCTAATAGCAGCTCCGCCTGGGCCATTAAAAGGAAAGGAAGTGAAGTGATTTGTGCAAATGGTTTTGTCTTGCTGCCATGTGATGTGGGGCATTGCGTTCTTAAAGTCCTGTCCTAGCTCCGGTCTCAGCGAGGCTCTGTCACTGGGCTGGCTCTTATATACGTATTACAATAATCTGAGGGCACATCTGCAGCAGGTCACAGGGTCTCATTCATTCTCTCGCTGTTGTCTTTCTCGTTCCCTCGCCTGCACTCTATCTGCATTTGCTTGAAAATGTCATCAGCAGGATTTGGTCAGGGGTGCTTTGTTTTGCGTGCGACAGTCTTTTCATTTGGATTTAGATTTGTCTGTGTTAAAGTCACACTGTGTGCAAATAGGAGACGTGTGCGAAAGTTTGGCTGCTTGCAAATCCTGAATTCATCACTGACATGCATGTTCACAAGTTTAATGACAGGGGACGAGCAGACATTCCTTGGACTGCTTGAGTATTTCACAGATTAAATTCTGACAGTGACATTTCACCAAGACAGAATCTTTTGATTTTCTGACCAATGTCTTTATCATCCTGTGGGTTTAATTCATCTGGGGCCAACCTTCTGCCAAATTTGGCCGGCAGGAAACAAGAGGCCGGGTCAGAACCGACACTCCTCTCCTTGTTCGGGACTCCCAGGAGACTTTGAGGACTAGCAGAAGCTTGGCTGTTCTACTTCACTCCCTGACCTGGCCTCGTCTGGGGGGAGGTTATCAGGCGGATGCTGAGCTACATCCGACTCTCTCAAAATCTAATTTAAAAGTGTGTGTGTGTGTGGAGGGTGGTGGGGTTATTTGATGTTGAAACATTTGAGGTAAATGAAGACATAAGCAGCATTTTGCACATTGGTGGTCTGCACGGTGCCGGGATCTGTGTGATGTTATCCCTACAGTTGGTCCCACAAAGGGGCTAACAGCTTCACCAACATGTCTATCTGCATGTGTTGTTGTTGTGTGTGTGCATGTCACAGCACAGTGCACACAAACACAGCCTGGTAGAGAATGTAGGTTAAGCAGCTGGTGTGTTCCTCTGCTGCCCTGCCAACAGGGATCTGCTCATACAGGTGTAAATACAGCTGCTGGACACCTCTCTTTCTCTCTCTTTCTCTCTTTCTTTCTCTCTCTCTCTCTCTCTCTCTCTCTCTCTCTCTACAGACAGACAGATGGTGCCTGGCCACTCCTGTGCAAGTATAGCGTGAAAGCATATGATATCACCCCCACCTCCACTCTAGGGGCCAAACCTGCTGCCTCACTCAGTGTGTATGAGCACGTGTGCGTTTTGGTGAATCGGTGCAGCCGTGTGCATGCAGGAGCAGGCCGCACAGCTGCATGTCCCGATGCATTAATACTGATGCTTCCTCTGGACTGGATAGAAGAATGAATGAAGGAGTACTAAGGCGGCCTGCCAGGCCGGATGACATCCTCAAGAGACAATATATCTGTTTGAGGTGTTTCATGAGCAGGAATACTGGGTTAAAAATGTGAATTTTGTTTGGCAGTCACACAAAGAGATGATTTGCACCTCAACAATAGAGCTGGCTATATTCTTTATTGTATACTTTGTTAACAAATCCCATGAAAAGACCCAAACCAACAATGAGTTTAGTTTATTTTAACCCAGCACTAAGTTAACATTTAGCTCTATTACAATGAAAGTGTACTCAGTTTATGAAGTACCTCTTGCTAAAACTAATTGATAAACACTGTTGAATGTACACTTCTTGTTTTGTTCATCATTTGTATTCATGCACATTTCGGAGGCTGCATCTGGTTTGTGTTGAGGGTGAGGTGCACTGTGTCATCCTGAGAGTCTACCTTCATTTAAAAGGGCTGGATAAAATATTACAAACAATATTGTAAATAGGTTTGGATGTCAGACCAGTTACAAAGTACTACTCTACTACTACCACATTATTGTACATAATATACAAATCAACCTACATGAATCAAGACTTGTTGTGATTCACCCGACAGTAAAGTCATAAACTGTGATAAACAACAAATAAAGTGATATGTAGGTCTTTTAATAAAAATGTAATACTATATTAACTATCAATACTTTTTATATCTCTGTCTTAATTCATGTGACTTTGTCATGAGGCTTATCAAAGCTAAATTATTGACACAATGTGTCTGTAACTGTAACAGAGTGATGAAAACTGTCAAGTAATGAAAAGTGGCATTGAACGTCTCATCAGATTCTTAATGTTTAATCAGGCCGTTCCTGATTCAAGTCAACATTTTCTTGCATTTTATTATGATTTTTTTCTCAGAATAGGGTGTAAAAGAAATGCTTGCTCTTGTATCGGAAACATAAGTATCACATTGATACTATTATTGAAAAGTTTAAAGACTTACAAGACTATGGCAATGACAAGGAATATTTTTGTGCAACACTTCCAAAATAAATGCAAAAAAAAAAACTTAAATACATGAATGCGTACTGCTTAAAACCAGAGATGGGGGGTAGATATGAACAGGAACTGCACAGCATTGATAGAAAACTAAAACTAAAAATAATAGAGTAGAGATAGTAGAGAGAGTTACAGTAAGTTAGAGTTTAAACAATAAATAACACCAACATAGAGACAAAAGAGACAAAAAATGACAAATCAGCTGAAAAAAAGAATCAGATATCATCAATCACAAAAAAAACAAAACTTTTTTTACTCAACATAGGAAACTATCAATGAACACAAGCAACCTGTAGGCACTCTGTATGAGGACTTATTTGCCTTTAAATGACCATTAAAACCAATCAGAGCCATTTTTAGAAGCCCACATTGCATGACTTTAAATATGACAACTGCTAAACCAAATGCAAACCATCAGGACCAGGACATCATCATAAATATCCCAAACAGGACACCACAGTGGCCTGTAAGCAAGAATACATTTTACAAAGCAAATGAACTTTGCAGGGTCATCTTAATGATTTGGAAAATGGCCTGATGTTGTTTACGTTGACTGCAGGATCCGCTCTCTGTTTTCATCTTCAAAGCTCACTTATCAAATATCACGGGGAAAACAAAGAAATAAATAAATCCCCGGCCGCCTGTCTGAATCATTATAGCATTTCCTATTCAAACAGGGCATGAAAATTACATTTAAATGAAAATATTAAAATCTGCCCATATTTGTGGAGCCACCTGTACTGTATGTAAATGCACTTAGCAAAGGCTGATGGTCTTAAAACTACATGATTTCAATGCAAGGCGAAGATCCAAAAAAAAAAAAAAAAAAAAATGGGACAGAGGTACTTACTTTTAATCTGTTTCAATAGTCAAGCTCGCACCTTTACACGGAACTGAACGACATGAATGAGATTTGAAATTATTACAGAGGTTTCTATTCTTCTAATGCATAATGCCTTTTATCCGCTTTCCAAACAGCCCCAGGACATGTTCGCATGTGTGTGCTGTGCTTCATTACCCTATGCAAAAAAGTGGTGGCCTGAGACAAAAGAAGTCTATGAACATCAGCTGGATGTGTGAGAGGAAAAGCTTTGGCCTACACGAGGCCACTGTTGACACAATACAGTGTTTTTACAACGTGATTAATGGATAAAGACAGCAAATCACTGACTGAAGTTAGAGATGGAATACAGTGTGATTTAAATTTTCCATGACAGTGGCCAAACTGTCAATTTAGTTGACTCTCTGAGGTTGCCAATAATCCATTTGCACTCGCCCGCTCTGAAGACGCATTTTAAAGGTTTCAGTTGTACTATTTTTACAAAAGGGAATTCTTCTTGAAAACGATCAGAATGACTGAGACGTCTCATTTATCAATACAGATATTGATTTGATAGAACTTCTCAGAGTGCTGGCAGTGACAGTTCTAAAAAGAGCTTACATGCAGATGGAAAAAGTGTCCCTTAAAACATTGTGAACATTTCTTTTCAACATACTCTTCATATGCATACTTAGTATACTTTTAAATATTTGTTGTGCATATGGAAATACATTTTATTAGGTCTGTGCTTTCTACTCTAATTTTATACAAGAAAAAGATTGAAACACTTTATTCTGTTTAGCATTTATAAACTGTTAATAAGTTGTTGACAGTGTTATGGCATGGCATATTATTTATTTATTGTATTTATTATTAATTATTCATGAATAATTATTGACTCTCAATGAGAAGTGAACAAACTGCAGCCGTTGTCTGTTAATATTTGAGGTGAAGAATGAACCTGAAGTCTTCATGAGTTTTGATCACATTCATAAACAGCTGGAATGCATCTGTGAACAACTTGTACAGGTAAATAAAATGTTAATTAATGCTCTATATCACACTGTAAGGATTTATTCCTATTTCATAGTCATAATTAAATATAATTACAGATATATTATTGTTCTGTTTAAACTGTTTAAACACTTGGCAGATGTTCTAACTGTTGATAAACACATTAATAATCAGCTTAGAGCTTGTGAAATGATTTCACTGTGTTTAAAGGTGGAGGGTTATCTAACACATACAGTACATGTCTGATAAGTGAAACTCTACAAAGAAATGTTATAGAGTTATAGATCCTGATGGGATAGCTGTGTTACACGTGTGCTTCATAAACTGGACTTCCTGTACAGAAACAAGGCTGAGGTGTCTATGTGTGTGTGTGTGTGTGTGTGTGTGTGTGTGTGTGTGTGCATGTACGGGTGCTACCCTACCCGGTGCGCTTGGTGATGGTACCCAGGGTCATGGGTTGTTTGATCTGAGCCAGAGGCAGCACCACAGTGAGGCTGGGCAGTGGAGAAAGCCGCGGGTTCCCCATGTTGTTGTTGGTGAAGTTGTTGTATGACTCCTGGCTGCTCAGCTTGGCTGAAGACACACACACACACACACACACACACACACACAAATGGAGGATTATTAAAAGTGTTTTCAGTGAGTCACTGGATGTTATCTGAACAGCAAGGTTAGAGAAATCTTTTTTTTTTTTCATTTTCTTTTTTTTATTTATAGATTCTGAGTGGAACAGAACAGATGTCATTGGGGAGCGTCTGCAGGTAATGTTCACAAAATACAAAAATCACACTGGAACAACCTTCAATACATAATTCATTTTTCTGTGCTTAGTGGGTCTTTTTTCAGCTCACTGCTCTTTACAGATGCTAATTCTCAGCATTGCTCAGTTTGAATTAAATGAAAAATTCACTTGTGCACTTTTTCCATTCATGCACTTTAAACTGCGCAATAGGCATTCAGCCGACCAGCAGAAGACCTTGTTTACAAAACAGAAACACCTTTCCCTCCATAAGAAAAGCCTTGTTTGAATACTGTGCACTACACTACATTTTATTTCCCCTAACCTCTCTCTCTCTCTCTCACACACACACACACACACACACAAACGCAAACACATATAACCCCGGGTTCAAGGCCTCCTGTGGAATGATTGGAAATAACCAGCTCAAGATGCTACATTACAAAGGCTTGAGCTCTGCTTCTAGTGCCTGGCAGTCTGTTAATCAAGGCCAATCAACAGGCCCTACACACTGGCTCAACACACACACACACACACACACACACACACACACACACACACACACACACACAGATGATCCAAAGAAACATCTCATCTCACATATCCCATGCAGCTCTAGCCAAACATAATCAGTCCATGTCAAAGGGCTTCTTAAAGGCCTAATGACCTTAACCAGCTACATGGAGAGAGACTGCTAGTACACCTACGACTTAAGTGAACACATGCAGTTAGTCTCTGACATTAAAACGCCATTTACTTGTACAGCAGAGATAATGACTGTATGTATCAGAAAAAAGCACATATACACATTATCTTAACGACAGAGTTGAATTGTCTGTGGACAGCATCCTGGTCTGTTAAAGATTGGACTTTGTGTGACAGGTTTCATTTCTTGCTGTTACCTGAAGCTTCAGTGTGCATTTCATTCATGAAAACTGAGTGATGTGATGAGCTAAAAACAGATCTGTGATAATAAAAACTATGACGGAATGTGCGTTTTGTTGATGAGACAATATTGTACAAAAAATATTAGTAGTGGACTATGCCTGCAAATGGTGGACCTGCACCCACCTCACCCTGTTACGAGGGTCAATCTGTACCACCTGACCCACAAAAATGGAAGCATGTCCAGGGTGCTCTCTTTCCCCTCCGCCCACACTACTACAGTAATGTGAAGTGCTCGACTAGATTAACAGATGAAGGTGAAACAAGTGAGTCTTTATTAAAAACACATCATCTATATTTTGCTCACACATGCATATGCAAAAAAAACTCACTCACAAAAATCACTTTTCACTGAATAGATAAAAATAAGATAAAAAAAAAAAGAAGATGTGACTGAAACTAATTAGTATGTCCATCTAAAGACTAACCCAGAGACTAAATCTATGAGTTACCAACATGAACATAGCTTCATTAGCCGGCTTATTTCTGGACATGCTGCTGTTGGAATTTTTAAAATGTAATTTCATCAACGATCACAACCACAGTTCCATTTAGCTCCACTGTGGTGGGCGCATCTAGGAGAAGCTCATTTCTAAACATGGACAAATAAAAACAGAACTATCTGCAGGCCTACATACCACTAGAGGTGAGTGTAATAATATGGCTTTCTAAGATGGCCCTTTAATACAATGAGAAAAGAAAGAGACAGTTACATAGAAACATTTCATTATAGGGGATAAGAAATGTGGATTGTAAAACAAATATATTTGTAATCCCATGACAATACATACAACAAACACAAAGTGTATCCTGCTGATTCAATGGGTAGCCCAAGGAAAATTCCAAGTTCAAGTGCTTTCAAAAGAAATAAAGAGCAAACCTGTGGGTGCACCACAATACATTCTCTGAATGTTTTCCTTGTTCCATTTGTTGCCTTAATAGATGAGTGACAGCTGCGTAACATAAAGGAATGAAAAGGAGGGAGGAGGACGCAGAGACAAAGAAAACAAGGCGGACATCAAAGGTTACAATAGAGGTAGAGAAGGAGAGTGCCTTGCCATTATTTGGAAGGAGCGATCAAGAGGAGGCTGAATGTGAGCGGAAAGGGACTGCTGAGTGTTTTGGTCCAGTCTTTTAGATCATTAACGTGTAGCTCAGAGTTTCATTAGTCCTGCCAAACCTCTGCTTTGTGGTCCTCCAAAGGCCTGTCTTTTAGACCTCCACTGGCCAACAATGCTGCGTGACCTTCGGATTGGGGAGAGGAGACCATTACACAAACCTGTCCTTCATTTCCTTCTGCTCCTCTCTTGGTCAGACTAACGGTGGTCTGTACCGAGGCAGCTCCTGAAAGCTCCTTCACATTTCCAAAGTGCTACACTACCTTTTGTGTTGAGGGAAGGGGGGCAGACAAGTAAAAAGAAAAAAAATCTGTACAGGAAGCAGCCTGAAAAGCAATAATGGTGCTTCAGCTAAGAGGGGAGTGGTGGGTGAGGATTGGGGGGTAAGGGGGTGTCGATGAATTTAGCATCCAAAACAGACATTTCACTTTTGCCCCACAGCATTATTCGCCGTCGACCCCCTCCCTTAAAAATATGCCTCGCTGTGGACTGCAGAACAGGTGTGACCGCACTGAGGCAGGGGCGACGATCACTGTTAATCAAACTGTCATACCATGCTGTCACTCAAAGCCAAGTGCTTCTAAATTATCTGAGCCCCCAGTGAAGACAAGTGTTAGAGATCACGCACTGGCAGAAGATGATACTTGAATAGATTCAGAGAGACAGACAGCAAGGGTGCCTGGATGTTTGTATAGGTGTGCATGTGGTGGAGAGTTGCAGAAAGAAGAAGGAAATATAGGAAGAGAAGGTTCACTTTGATGATGTGAAATTAGTTACAGCAAAAAAAAAAAAAATGTGTAAAACTGTATTTTTCTGCAGTGGAGCAGACACATGTAAAAGTTTCTGTAAATCGGTAAATCTTGCTCACGGAGAAATGATCAAATTCTTTCTCAATGATAATTCAGATACTTCATGTGAGAGAAGGAGGCAACCTGAATGTATATTTATATTATTTTATGTTGTCATTCAGTCCATCAAATCCTAAAATGATAAATTAGAAAATTAAAATGTAATAAGGTTGCAGTACCTAAAAAATTTTAAAAAAGTATCTGACGAAAACCAGCCAGGGCTACACCCTGCACATAAATTGATGTTAGGGCATAGGGCACTTTCCAAATTTTGCATATCTTGTCTTTTGCCTCACAAAGTTGTTTTTTTCCAGTATCATCAATTTTTAACTTCCCCATATTCAGAACAACCTCAGCTGATCATATGTCACTGAATAAAGATTTTTGTAATGAGGGATATTAGCCCATAAAGCAAAAAAAAACACATAAAACATAATACGGGAAAGTGAAAATGGAGAATAGTGTTAATGTTGTTAGCAATTTCAGTGTGTATTTAAATGTAATATAATTAAAGTTGTGCATTGTAAATTTGAATGATTATTAGAATGATTATTAAGTGCCTAGTATTATCATGAGTGCTCCTGATGGCAGCCTCTGTCACCTAAATGAATGTGATGAGTGTTTAAAAAAACTTTGAGTTGTCTGCAAACCAGAAAAGTGTAAAAATTAATTATTTATTAGAATAGCTAGAATCAAATTTGAAATATTAATATATATTTTAGGTTATGATGAAATGATGCAGATGATGGTGTACAGGTTAATTCTTGTCACTTCCTGTGCTGTCTTTAGCACAAATAATAGCAATGTGTCAGGATGGCGGTTTGGCACTGTTAAAAGACTTTAATCGGCCTTTGCTGTTATTTTCATAAAGAGTGGTGGAGCAGACATATGCAAACACGTGATTAAAGGCATGTCTACACTTTCTATGCTTTACAAATATGACAATAACAATATGACGAAACGGGTACACAGACTTTTATTTCTAACTTCAATCCAAAGATTCACAGTGAGATGTATTGTAGATGTTACTGATCACACTCAGGGTGATGCCAAGGAGACACCAAAAAAACCACAGACCACAGAATCCAGTCTGAAGATTAAAGGGCTTTTACCATAATTATCACCGGCTGTTATTTTTACAGTACCATCATTACCACCTGTTGTACTACAGTACTGCTTTAAAATACTCCTAATGCTGGAGTTTTTGTTTCTTCATATTAATCTTGTGAATCACCTGTTGAAATATAAGTATGGACTTTTCTGGATCTCTGCGTATTGTTTATAATAATTACAAACCGAAACGCAGCGTCTGAGCAGGAAAAAGGTGGAGAGGAGGCCAGAGAGGCAAAAGGCTGCCCAAGGCTACTGAAAAGAGAAGGAGAGAGAGAGTGAGAGAGTGGGACAGTGAGGTAGACAAATGAGAGGCGTCTGGCAGAGAGATAGCTCTAGACGGAGGCCATGATTTGATTAATGACCAGGGCGTGATGTGCCCAAGCACTGATACATGACATCCCCATGGAAAGAAGATCCATCAATGCAAATCCAGCTCCGTCACCGTCGTGGACAGAAAAACTCTGACCCTGCCAAAAAGTCGCACTGTCACCTGACCCTTGTCTCTCTTTTTTCCCCTTAATCCAACCATCCGTCCAGCTCTCTTCCGTCACTCCATCCATCCATCCATCCATCCATCCATCCATCCATCCATCCCTGTCTCAACAGCATTTGCATTCTATTCTCGCATTAAGCCTTTCTCTCTATCCTTCGCGGTCTTTCTCTCTCCTCAGCTGCCCCGTGTCACGCTATATCATGTTTCTCTCAACTCTTTTAATACCCAATTTGCATCCAATACAAGCAGGAGGCTTCCAATGAGGAGCCGACGTGCAACAGGACAAGCTCGGAAGACACTGTGTGTCCACACAAACACTGTGTCTTATTTGAATTGTTCTGCCAGAGATACTTCAGTCAAAGGAAAAGAGAAATCGAGCAAGTTTGGAGAGGAACTGGGTTGTGTGGTGTTAGGAGACAGCAGGTTAAGCAGGTTGAGTGATCCTCTGGGAATTAGGAGAGACCTTGACCTGAAGATGAAACTGCAGCTGTGAGATGGAGAGATTTTGAGAAAGAGAAATACTGAAGAGAAGAAAAAAAGCTATGATGTCCCAGCAGGGGAATACTTTTATAGTCATGACTAGACTTTGTGCATTTGAAGATATTTTTGGAGAAGAGCTGATATTTTTTTTGCTTACTTCGGAAAGATAAAAAAAACCTCTTTCTGCATGCCAAAAGTTGTAGTATGTAATAAAAAATATCCCGATCAATGTGTTTGGCATAACTGAACTCTTGAAAAATCTCTGCAACAGCACTTGGACGATGGATCATAATCAGCCTGTGAAAGCTCTGTTAGGGATTAACGGCTGTGTAAGGCTGGGCGAGGCACGTTTTATTGTGGGCGTTCATAAACAAACATACAGCACCAACAAGAACATACACGCTCTCAGTGGATTTGAACTTAATCGCACAGAGTGTAAAAAAGTGCCAGCTCTCACAGTGGAATGGCTTCTTTCTGGCCTGCAGACAGAAAAACTCCCACATGCTGAGATGTTTGTAGGTCAAGTACCTACAACCTGATGATGCTCTCATGACTGAAAGCTTGGCTTCATTACTTCATACTCACAAGAGTGTAGCAATCTACTGTTCAACTCGTTTCATTCAAATACAGACTGGGCCTCTGCCTGCCTAAAATTAGGGCCGGGTGTCAAACTTTGCTACTGATATATACCGACCAAAATATGTCCACAGTGCCCAGTATCAAAAGCACTGATGATTGGTCAGCCTCGTTTGTGTCTGCCCCCTTCAAGACATCACTGTGAGGATGTACCTTGACGTGAGGTGTTTCATTTGCTGAATGAGGAATTTTGTCCGTTGACGATGTCTCAATTGATTTTTCAAGAAACTTTTATATTACATTATACAGTATGTATATTGCTACTGTACAGAGATATAGCAGGATGGAGGACTTTAGTCGTATGGCCCACCCCAATGAATTACAGTTTGAATGTCCAGTAAAAAGCTGTACATACATAACTTTTTGTTTTTTCTGACAATATTTAGGCACTTTCTACGGAGCCCCTAAAGGGACATGGTGAAAGAAAAAAAAATGGAAGTGTTTCTGGTGCGCACCAGAAAGTTTCAGAGAAACACTTCCATTTTTTTTTCTTTCACCATGTCCCTTTTTTTCTTTCACCATGTCCCTTTAGGGGCTCCGTAACTTTCTGACATACATAGATAGAATTCTATACTCAACAAATGATGACGAATCTACAGGAAACGAAAAACAACATCCCTCCAGTTCACAATGGTCATTAATAAAGCCGTGGAGATAAACACTCATCCAGCTGCCAAATAAGTTTAAGATCCATTACTTATACTCCCGGTGGAAGAACAGAGAACACACTCCTTTCTTTAATTTCATTACTTTTCGACCTCCCTCACTGTTCTCCAGCAGAACTGACACCGCAAGCAAAGCAGTTCTGTTTACACCGGTTCTTATTATGGAACAATTACACAACAGACACCTCTGTCCCAATGCCAAAAAGACGTTCATCAGCAGGCTGGTGAGCCAGAAATATCTGAAAAGTGATCAAACATTTCATTATCTGATCATCATAGACTATATATTTTTAGATGAAGTATATTAGTGTTAGAAAGGTAAAACATGTTGATCTTTCCTTTACTAAGCTGTTGTATTGGTACCATTTAAACATACATAAAGTGCAGTACAGTGCATAACCGGCAAATATCGGCAGACCTGTATCAGTCTATCTCCACTTTCTACCATTCATTCCTTGAAGTTTCCCAGACATATTAAAGGAGGGAGGGATTAAAGCAGCGGAGAGGAAGAAGAATGAAGAGGAGGAGGTGAGGGGCAGGGGAGGCTGTAGTCTCTCTGTGCAGGAGGAGAAAGCTGTTCTACCATCCCAATTCCCCAAAGTATCATTATTAAAACACTCACTTCCACACAGGGGGAGGAAAGAGAGTGAGAGACAGAGAGAAAAAAAGCAGAAGGGAGAGAGAGAGAGAGAGAGAGAGAGAGAGAGAGAGAGAGAGAGAGAGAGAGAGAGAAGATGGCGGGGACGGCTTAAAAGGGTTGAACACAAAGGGGGAAGAAGCAGAAGAAGAAGAAGAAAAAGAAGAAGAAGAAAAAGAAGAAAAAAAGAAGAAGGAGCAGGGATCCCCCACTGGACAGAGTAAAAATAAATTAAAAGAGCCCTTATAAAACACAGATGCTGCAAAGAAAATAAACTTCACAAGATTTACTGTTTTGCAAAGGAATCGGAAGACTGGTGGAAAAGCCATCAGGTCTCTTCCCTCCTCCTTCCTTTTTTTCTTTCTCTCTCAGGTAACATTGCGGCGGAGGGATCTATCTCCTCAGTTTTCCCTTTTCCGCCTCTCTCTTCTCTTTGTACACTGGTCTTGCTCGTCTGCTATTTTCAGACAGAGTTAAGAGTCGAGGTCAGGCCGGCCTGTGTGAAAATGGCTTCCTGCCCGGTCCCCCGCTCCCAAACCACAAGCTAACGGGGAGGTTTTATTAACAGCCCTATTTGGGAACATTTTTGAACATTTTGTGTTTTTATTGACGTTTCTCATGTCAGGCAGCTAAAAAAAACAGACGTCGACAACAGCGAAAGAAAAAAAAATTCCCAGGGCATGATTTTTCTAATTTTGTCATAAAACTTGAGAACTACAGTAAGAAAAAAAAGAAAAAAGTGAGATTTTTAAGTGTAACATGCTGTATATGGAGTCCAGAGCAGTGTGTGCTGTGATGAAGGGGAAAAACAGCGAGAGAGAGGAAGAAAAAAAGTACAGCAATACAGAAGCAGAACATGTCTACATGCAAAAACACGTGTGCACACTTCTGACAAACAACCAAATATAATCATGTGAAAACAATCAGGTAGGAAAGGAACGCGCTCAAACATGGAAACACACACACACACACACACACACACACACACACACTGCACCCTGAAATCAGATCTACAAGTTTACAGCATGTCAGTATTTACAAGGCTTCATCAGACAGGACTGAGTCACCAGCAAGACGAGCTGGGAGGGGGTCAGACAGCTCCACTGGATCAGATGACACCCACACTACAACCATATGTGTGTATGAGTGTGTGCAAGTGTGTGTGTGTGTGTGTGTGTGTGTAATTTGGGTCAAGGAGCTAGTACCTCACAGTAAAGAGGGACGGGTTATAGCCAATGATTGGATGTTTGGGAAAGAGATGTAGGGTGGGGGGTGATGAGATGGGGGTGGAAGAGTGTGTGTGTGTGTGTGTGTGTGTGTGTGTTAGGGGGCACATAAACAGCATACACACTTACAAACCAATTTAGAGAGAGCAGAAGAAGAAGAGGCAGTTGGAGAGAGACGCATCAGATGGTTTCTGTGTCATCTTTGAATGGTTTTCAAGACAAAGTGGAAGTTTGATTCAAATGTTTGTCTGTCAGAAAAGAAGAAAATATTAACTGGGCTCATTTAAGAAAGCGAAGGAAAAATATGGCAGACTATTAGAAGAGGAACATGTGAAGCAGTTCTCACAGTGATCGTTTGTATTCCTTCATTTTGTAGACTTAACTCTTAATGTGAGGTTTCAAAATAAATGTCGGGGTTGTGTTATTTCTGCTTCCTGCTGAAGTAGGTGATGACGGAAATGTTTGTATATATATTATATATTGAGTCCATATTCAGTCAATATTTGAGTGGTTTTTGACATGAATTCTTTACAAGGCTGGAAAAATATATAATAATACTAAATACTAATAATAATAATAATAATAATAATAATAATAATAATAATACAAAAAAAAAACTCTTCATTGTAATCAGACTAATTTATTTTTGCTGGATTCAGAAAATGAGATATGTCCTGAAGGAGACCTGCGATTATCATCATGTAGATAAGTATGAAAGATGAAATGAAAGAATTTCTTAAAAATCGCCATCGACTACAGCACACACAAACACACACACACACACACAAATAAATTGCATACTTTGTATACAAACTATCTTCTACAAAAGAGAAAACTTTGGTACTTTGCAGTCATCACTCCATGTGATTACAAACATATCAGTGTGTGCCTGCAGCTAAACGAGAAGAAGCCGACTTCCCCGGTCAGAAGGAGAATGTCTGCATCCGTCACTCTGTCTGGGGCTAAATGCTTCTCCTTTTATAACCGTGGTCCAAAGAAGAGGAAACAATAAGAGTGGAGATAATGAGATGTCCTCTGACTGACTGAAAATGATCAGGCCTAACAGAAACATTTCCTTCATGATCATGATATTATAATGGTGACTAATGGTGATATTCCTGCAGTCACTGCAGAGTTCAGTCCCCTCTTTTTCTTTAATCAGGTTGGTATTTTGTTAATTATTTGATTCCAACAGCCCGTCTGCATTAATAATCAAACATCCTGAGCCCCCTTGTGTTCCACACTGCATCAAAAAAGAAAAAAAGGAAACACACACACACGCTGAGGTCACACATATAGATCTGATTTAATTTGTCCATTTAAAGATGACTCTGATCTAATGCTGATTGATTGACGTTGCAGTTTTGTCCGCCTGTGACAGAAGCTCTGTTTGAATAGTGGGCGACGACCGCAGGGCCGCTTTGATCCGAATTTAGCCGGCAGAGTTTTGACAGCATCTGAGTCTGAATAAATGCCATGTCAGAAACACTTAGACATGATACAAGTAAACAGGCAATTTAAGAATAATGAAAGAGGAGATCTTTTTTCCATCATTGTGGACGTTTTCCTTGTAAATGTAAATCTAAAAGGTCAGCCATGCCTCTATCACATTCACATGCTGCTAGTGGAAATGACATTCACTTATATCACATTTATTATTTCACAACTTTTTCTTTGTTATTAGTTTTAGTTCAGGTTATTATTATGTGTGTGTGTGTGTGTGTGTGTGTGTGTGTGTGTGTGTATAAAAAATGTAATAACACACGTCAAGTGTTTTCTACATTACTGTATATACCACATCAATATGTGTACAGTCGAACATGTAGAAAATACTGTGATATTTGGATTGTATTTAGTATATAATAACAAATGATGTGCCACCACTTGCCAACACACCTGTTTAGCTCTACACCTAGTGTAAGACAAAGACTTTGAAAGGTTAAGCTTCGGGGACATTCAAATCAAAGAGAAATGAGAGAACAAATCGTGTGAAGAAGACGGACAAGCTGCAGCAGAACAAAAGCGGGATGTGAAACCTATTGATTGTGTGACAATGGCAGACTTTGGCTTTTCAGAGTGTGCACTTTTCACATGGTAAGACATAAGCTGGAAGCCACAAATGCCATCTGTGTGTAATGGCAAGCCAGCTTTATTTCTTTATCTCTACCTTCCAATTTTGCAAATCAAATAATGATGAGTGCAACAGCGAGCACCCGGTGATAAGAGGGTTTAGTGGTTGTGGAGATTGAGTTATTAGGGTTCGTATAAGAAGGACAGAGGTCTCTGGCGGAGCCCGAACGGCGGCCAAGATACATATTCCTCGCACTGTGTATTTTTGGTCGCTTTAAAAGCCCTAAAAGTACAGGGGAAGGCTAATTTTCAGGGTAAACAGCTTGTTCGATTGCAGTGTGGTTTTGCGCTGAGCTTTCCGTTTATTGACTCAAGCCGAGCTGGGCTCTGGCTCCTCTGCCGACCACAGAGAGAAGCCTGCCGATGGAGCCTGCAACAAATACAAGCCGCTAACACTAGCTTACCTTTGATGGCACACAACTGTTAAATCAAATGTACTGAGTAATGTACAAAGCCAATTGCTCTTCACTGTGTGGCAGGTTGAGAGGAAAACATGCTTTTAAAAGAACATCTGCTCCTTTTACAAAGTCATTTCCTGTCCACTGCTGCCTTTTCATTTGTAGGGTCAAATTATTATTAAGATATAGACAGGAGGATTTCAATATGATGCACATCATGCTCTGTGAAACTCATGAATTATGAGAAGAAACTAAAGTTTTCATTTTCAAAGCAGTTTAAAGATAAACAGGTCTTCACTCTGTCAGTCATCTTCTAAAGACGATAATGAAAGAAACAAGCAAAAAGACACAGATTACAGATGAGACCTCTCCATGTTCAACACCGAAGTATTCAGACTGCCTCTTTAAAAAAAAAAAAAAAGAACTCCGAAGAAGGGCTGTGAGTTGTTTTAGCTGGAGGAAGTGACCATTCATTAAAAAAAGCCAGAGAAATTTCCCCTCTCTTTCACTGCTGTTAGATTTGTATCAAGGCAAAACCCTCGCAGCACAACTCAAGCTTTACAACTCCTTTCCCCCTCCGTCTGTAGGGACCGGCTGTTCCGCTCCTTCCTCTCCAAAACCACTGAGAATCCTGACCACACAGCGCCACATGGAGGACAACGCCGGTACTGAAACACAGGGCTGCCGCCAAGCTTTAATGTACTTCCATGCTTTTGGGTAACTACAGTACTACAAGTAGTACTTATCCATATATTCACACTCATTTATTAATAATTTCCTAAACAATGTTTTTGTTTGGATTTTTATTTTTTATTTTTTTTAATAAAAGTTAAACTAAAAACTGTCAAATCTTTTGAAAAAATGATTGAAAAGTTCACTTTCAGCATATTAAAGTGACAAACGTATTAAATTTTCTTGAATTGTAGCTTCCCACCGGGCCAGAGAAGCACAATAAAATAAATGTACATGGATGTTAAAGCAAAGGAAGCAATGCTGTTGTGCACTGATAAAATGTGTGAACAGCGTGTTAGGGAGGGTGAGCGCAGGAACACGTGCTTTGTTTTTTGTGTAGATGCATGTAAGACGTTGGACAAGGTCACTGATAACGCTGGTCCTGACCCTTCATCATCTGTATGTCAGCTACACTGAGGCACAGCAACACAAAACTCAAACACATTAGCTACTTTGTTTGTTTGGCCTGTGATGATGTGAAAAGATTTTGTGCTCTCACTTTAAAATATCACTTTAATGGTCTAATGTAGAATAAAAATGTCAATCTTGAATTTCACACATTTCACTTTTTTTTCAGATATAAAAATGTGATCAACTGTGGACACAAACAATGTAATATATTGTCACAATATGATGCATTAAAGGTAAACTTGGACACTTAAATAGATATTCCTTGATTTACCTGAGAATTATAATTTCTGGGTATGATTGACATTTAACTGTCAGGTTTTCCTATCCCATGGCAGCTTCACCTTTAAAACATTTGGTTGTTATGGACTTATTACAGCATTTATGGTGTTATTCATGTTTTCCTCCTGAATTTATTTCAACTCTGTACTTTTCATTTTCAAATTGTTTTGCCAGCTTGAACACTCTTGTCTGTGTAACAATATATTCTCAGTCTGAACTCTTCAGCCAACATAGACAAAAGATATGAGGTAGTGTTGAATTTGAAATATCTCCAATTGCAAGGCAACAACTCCATCTGCTGAGGAAGAGCATCAAGACCGATGATGAAATGTATTGTTCTGTCCAGGGGTAGTTCCAAGAAATCAGTTTGAAGTTAAGTTAAGTTGTTTGTGATGAAGATTTGAAAGATGTGTCGTGCTGATCATGTTGGCTAACTAGATGAGGCTGAAAGCGACATCAGAGCGACTACAATAGGACGTCGAACTGAGAAGTTAAAATAAAAGAGAAAAGTTAAAATTAAAAAACATGGTGAACATTTGGGCCTGTGGCGGCTTTCTGAATGCTGCTTAGCTCATTCTCAGGCTGGACACTGATCCAAGGCAGACAGCTCATCATGATGACTGAAGTCTGGACAAGTCATCTATCTCGCCGCTTCATACTGTTTACACGTTTTTAGAAATGAACATGCTAACTCGCTCTGTTAGATCCGTCGGCTATCTCTGTGAAACAGAGCTCTTCAGCTGTGCTCTGTAACTGTTTAATGTACAGGGACTATACTGTCAAAAACAGGGTCACGCTGAGGTCGTGTACATACGTGTGACACACCAGCAGTTATGAGGTAATGTTTCCTTGGCATCGACCTCTGCACAGCGTTGGTGTTTTTCACCACAGGACGATGACTGACGAAGGGGAGCGCTGGGGGAGGGTGCGAGGAGGCGAGATAAAACAAAAGTCCAAACCCAAATAAGCAAGCCGTCAGCCTCTAATAGCAGAAAGGAAGTGCCCCTTTATCAACAAGTGAATTAACAGTTTCCCGTCACACCTTGTTTTTTGCCTCCCCCTTTCTCTCTGAACCAGCGCCAAGGCCCAGATGGCCCCGCGATCGGACCACCAGGGCTTCTGCTCTGTGAGGAAACAAATCTGTTGCACTGACTAATAGCCTCGTGTTGATGTTTTATGGTTTGGAAGTGTATGACCAGCGCCTTTGTATACACACGAAAGGCACCCATGCATGTTAAATAAATGCACACCAAAGTCATAACTGTCACGAGAGCGTCGCAGGGATGGAGAGGCAAGAGACGTTTAACAGTATTTCATGTTGAAAGTAGAACAGCTGACTGCTAATCAGCAGATAAAAGCCTGATCTCAGTCTACCGCAGCAGAGAGCCAAGTACAGCCCTTCACAGAGAAATATGAACACAGATCAAATGGGAATATCAAAGACGCTTTTTAGATTATTATGATCGAGTTGTTTTTGGAGCGGTCGAAACCTGTTTGCGCTGCACACTGCTGTATTATACAGTACTGTGGCTGGATCTGAAAAACATCTGAATAATAAAACTCCACAGTCGCTGCCATGTGCCTGGTATAGCCTCAATAACCTCTGCCCTGCGCAGAGAAACTGCACTTACTAATCAAGCCTTGTATGTGCTGGGCCGCAGACAAACCACACTTTACAGCATGGGATGGTCACATCATGGCCATCACCTCAAATGACAATACATTGATCACAAAGAGGAAAGAACTTTGGAAAAAGCGGGACAAGAGGGGAGAAGGGGGGTGTACTGTATAGAGGGACGTAAATAGCCATTCCAGATTTGAACTGTGACAAGAAGATGGCCAATTGCAGCCTCTATTTTTAGGCCGAGCTGGCTGCCTTTGGCTGGCAGCTTTGAGAAGGATGTGTACTTTTCTACAGTTCCTTCCCAAAAATCAACGCTGTCCTCGCTGGCGACAATCACAGAGCAGCTGTTGTGGCTAGGTGGCCCGGCCCCGACTTGCCTCACCCTGCTGCTTCTCTGCCAGCCTAAGAAAACCGCCTTCACTGCCCAAAATTCACACCCCGTGCGCAAAAACAGGCGGAAGGCAGACACAAAAGCAAATGTGACTCAATGTGTTTGCATCCGGTGAAAATTGCGCAAATTATGGAGTTTTTATCAACGCTGGTGGCAGCGGTAGTGGTGGAGGGGGGTGGATTTCTAAATTTACATGTGGCAGGATGCCTTGGAGCCAATTTATCTTGAAAATAACAGACACACAAAGACCTACATGACCTTGCCCCACAGAGAGCTCACTGGTGAACTGATAATGACCCACTGCGATATGCACGTCTTGGTACTTTTCTATCATAAACACATGCTTGCTCTTTGAGGGTGAGGATCATCTTGTTTTGGTGTAAGAACTTGTCTGACATGACTCAACCAGAGAAACTGCATTATAAAATGGCATAGTGCATAACAGCACTTTATAATACTCTGCTGCTGTCCATAGTAAAGGCACTGCACTGCAAAAGGTGAAATTAAATATCTTATTAACTATCTTATTTTCATTACTTTACTTTATCAAAGTGCATAATAATAAAATGATATTCTTTATTTTTCATGTAAGATAGTCAATATGTGTTTTCTGATCAAAGAGAGATGATCTTGAAAGTGGATGAAATGGATTCATTGATCAGACTGATCAACACTGTGGATGTTTTTCTTGTTAAATTATTATTATTTTGTTAAATTGGTTAAACACACTATTGTGCAGTATAGTCATAACATAACAACAGTGATATCCATTCATGTGGTCTGATATGATAACAAAACATCACTGAACATTTCAGCATGTTTAATGTTTGTTTGACTGAAATGAACTGAGTGATTGTGTAACTTAGCATTTGTAATCAAGTTGAAATTGAAACAGCTGTCTGCACTAACATGAAGGGAAGTTTAATAATTGTAGAATAAAAGTTATGACAAACTTATTTTAAGATGGCAGAGACTGAATGTACCATCATGTTAACTGTCATGTTAACTGTTAACCCTAACCCAGCGGTGCAGTGGTTAAGCACTCTGATATCATCACTTCAGCAAAAGTGCTGGTACTATCAACTTTTACCTGCATGAAGGGGGTGTGTAATAAAAGTCAGGAGTGTGTAAACCTCTGTGTGTAAGTAGAGATGAATGAATTTCTGCATCTCCTAAAAATCCTTTCCCTGCAGACCTCTGAACTCAGGTCTGATGCAGACACACTGCTGAAGCACTGATGAGCCAAACCATATTTTAAACACTGTCACCACTACAGTTTGTCTACCAGAGTTTACACTGAAATCTTTAAATGAATGTCCTGCCAAGTTTATCATAGGGACTGTGTGTAAGAACACATTTTACATTGTGCTGAAAATGGTTTGTGTTTCTTTATTTACCACTGCTCTTTGTCAGACATCATTTGTACAATGATAGGCAGCGTGGGTTAAAAGGTATGTGATGTCTCCAGGCACAAAGTCACCTTACAAAATAAAAAAGGCCAACGTGACATATTGAACTTCAAAAGTGATAGACGCTACAATATGAATGAGGCTGAAACACTAGAAGTAGTTCACAGTGTGGTGCTTTGTGTTTATCAGGAAGTGAGTTGTGCCTGTATGGTGTGGATTAGCGCCTCGATAAAAGCGGTGTGAAACCTGACTTCAATTTCATGTGGACTAGATTATGAACTGTAAAATATTAGTCATGAAAACCTTCCACTTTCTCCTCGAGAGTCAAGCAAATTCTTCACCGCTGCTCGTTTATTCTGACATGAACTTTTTTTGTGTTTTGCCATAAAACAATGATCAGTCCTGTAGATAGTTTATCTTCTTCAAATGTATACACACACACACACACACACACACACACACACACACACACAATAAGGTATCAATGTGAGGACTAATTGTTGACAGGTGGCCCTAACGCTCTCCTTTGAAACAAAAGTGTGATTTACGAGCGCGCTCCCTGAGACCCGGCCTTTCAGCACTGCTACTACAAACTTATCTTTCTCTCCCTCTGTCTGTCACTCCCCCTCCTTTATTCCCCCTGTCCTATCTCTACTTCATTTTTCTCAATTGCACCTCATTACTTTGCTCACTCACTTTCACCTCCTACCCCACTTTGATGTTTCTGTCCCTCTCTGTCTCTCATCGCGGGCAGAGCAGTGACTCTCCAAAGTCAGACATCCTTTTAATGTTTGATGGCCTATTTTTCACAGTGTGGAGGAATGTGTGCGTGTGTATGTCTGTGTGTGTGTTTTGGCGTAGGGGTTACAGAGGGGTCTGGGTCTAGACGAGGAAGACAGGAAGGAGAGAGGAAGCAAGGGTGCCGTCTTTCAAGAGCATGTATGTGGGTGCATGTGCGTGGCTGAGGGTGCAGTGTGAGCTCTCGGGGCAGGAAGATGACAATATGATTTGAACCTGAACTCGAGGGCTCAACATGTCCTGCCACCTATTCAGGTCCACATAGAGACTCAAAGAATATTTTCAAAGAGGAAGGCTTAGGAATAACAAATTGTGGCCATGAAATGCACTCGTAATAAGTGACATGGACTGTAATATCAATATGTTGGGATACTGTAAATGTTGAATGTAGAGGATTAAACAGCTGACAAATTGAGGTACTCCTTTTTTTTCTAGCCCTGCAGTATGAAGAAGATTATTTTTTATATGTTTATTTAAATATTTAACTAACAGTATTTTTATGAATGTGTTTAGTTATTTTTGATTTGTCAGGTAACATTTCATTACATTATGGCAGTTTCTGGCCAAATCAATTCTAAGCAGGGAACAGATGTAAAGACTATTTGTCGTAACTAGTAACCCAGACTCGACAGGATTTAAGCCTCCACATATAATATTTCATCTCATGGTGCGGCAGACATTTCACAGAATATTATCATATCAGCCAACTCAGTTGTTAAGTTATTAAGACTGACCTTCTCATGGTTGACTTTGAACACACACGCACACACACACACACAAACACACACAAACACACACACACACACACACACACACACACACACACACACACACACTAAAAGAAACAGATATTACAATTCAAACACCAGCTAAAAGCAAAGAAACTCGTAACAATGACAGTAAATCAATGGATAAACGACTGAAATGGAAAATAAAAAGTTGAAAGAACTAAAAATGTTGGAAAAATGTGACAAAGCTGATGGTTTTGAAATGGTTTTAAAAGCTAAATGGTGAAAAGGCTGAAAGTTGAACAGTTGAAACAGCTAAAGGCAACATGTAAATCATTTAAAATGTTAGCTCGAAGAATATATGAATAGTGGAAACATTCAGCTTCTGCCTGAAACATACTTCAGACAAAAAAGGTCAGGAAGCACACGTCTAACACAACAAGAGATCAGATATGGAATATATCTGATGTTTCACTCATTTCTGTCATCTGTATTCTGCCCTTCTTACAGTGGAGCCTCAACACGTTAACACCGAGCTTGGAGGGAAACTGCAAGGTTAAGTGGAGCAAGTCTTTTGGGGAATACACTTTCCTCCATGACCTAGATCTGACACTTTTTATACAAATACTATTTCATCGAGAACAGTTAGAGTTTTTTGAAGTTTTCACTCAAGTAAGCTGAAAACCACATCGAGCATCAAGCATATAAAAGAGTTCGTAAAATACTTTTGACTGTAAAATTAGCCACTTGTCAATTCCCAGTCATTTGATTCTGTGAAGTGTTTATCAAGTTTGTGACCTGGCCCTGCTGCAGTGCACCTAACTAAAGCTCAGGGATGTTCCTGGAAACCCATGACTAATGACAACTGTGAGATTTTATACTGAGCAACACCTCCGGGGTCGAGCGGTGCAGCGGACACAAAGTGTGTGTTCATCGCTGTGTATCTATGTCAGCTAGGGACACACAGACAGTGTGAGCAGCCTTCACTGGTGTTTGACAAACAAGGGAGACAAGGTTGTGGCAGAAAGATCAGAGTCCCTGGAAAAGAGCTACAGAGATGACCAGTCACTGGAAACACACACACACACACACACACACACACACACACACACGTACACACACAGATACACACACAGGACTCAGTTGACTCAACTGTAGCCTAATGCAACTACTAATACTGTACTTCTATTATTGCAGCTATATAGAGCCTTTTAAGCCCCTTTAAGTCCAGTTCTTTCATTATTTTGGGTGTACAGTACATTAATCTATGCCTTGCCTTTCTCATTACAGACTCAGTACGCAGCACCGTGGTGCTTTCAGTGATTTGGACACTGAGGTACTTAAAGCAGTCTACTCTCTTCATTTCCTCCCCTGGTTCATCCCAAAGATTGCTATCGAGATTTTTTTTTTTTTTTTTCCAGAAAAATAAAAACAATTAAATCACTGTCAGTCATGGATTAAAGCAAAAAAAAAAAAGTCTTTTGGCTGAAGTTATATTCTCACATATTAACTAAACTTTACAAACCAAGACTCAAAATGAGCTCTGTGACATCACAGCTCTGTGACACAGTCAAAAACTGATTGATAATGAGTCTGTGCTAGCTAAGCAGCTAAACTTTAACGCAGATACTCCGTGTTTAGATCCCGCCCTGATGTGGGTCATTATACTGTCACTGGTCAGGCGACACACACTGTAACAATAGCACTGGCAGTAGAGTGTGACAATCTGTCAATAAAAAAATCAGCCAACACCTTTGTTTCTCTCCTCGGATCTACAACGATCTCGTAAGTGGCCTCTGTCAACTCTCAATGATAAATCTGCCGTAGTGACGGAGAACTTTAATCCATGCCTTAAGTGACCATAAAGACTTTCAGTAAATTCTGAAAGTTTTTTTTTTTTTTATATTTTGTTGTTTCCATTAAACTTTATAATGTGACGATTCAAACTGAGCAGAAAAATGTGTTCATGCAAATAATGCAAATAAAGCTAGTGTCAGCAGGTATCAGTATTTACAACCTGGGAATGAGACTCAAGAATGAACAGTATGACTGACCCCAGCTTTGGACTCTGAATACTATAATAAGAGGCAACGATATCGGTAAGCCATTCTCCCTCTCTTTCTCCCTCCTTCTCAGCTCCTCACCATGCAGTGGAGACCCTGAGGGACTGCTGGACAGGCCAGGTATGGGGCTACAGCGACCCCCAATGCCTCCTCCTCCACCCAGGATGCAGCCACCTCCTCCGATTCCTCCTCCGATTCCTCCTCCTCCTAACGCAGCTGCCCTGTTCAGCTCCTGTTCGATCTCCTCCAGGCCGGCGCTCTTTTGGAAGCGAGACATCCGGTTGACCACCCGTGGGGACATGTGCGTGCGGGCGCAGGGTGCACCGCCGTAGGGGTTGATGGGAAACACATGGGTCGTGCCTCGGAGGGTGCTGATGGCTACCCAGCGACTGTCCTGGCTGAAACACATGTCTTGGACCTGGACAAAGACAGGACAGGGTCAGGGGTCAGAGAGGGTTGTAGAAGGGTGAAACAGGGAATGTACAGAATGCACAAAATCATTCATTTCACACATTTTGGGGGGTTTCAAAATCCATCACTGTATTTTCATGTTTACACTGAAAGGCAGCTGATGTAGCCTGTAATAGTGCTTCAGCTGCAGCATCATCTGTAACTCTGCAAACCATACACTTAAAGGTCCAGTATGCAGGATTTAGTGAGAACTTGTGGTGTAGTTGTGGATTGCAACTGCTTGTCTCACCCTCTCCTTCCTAGTGTGAAGAAACTAAAAGATGATCTGATGCTGTTCTACAAATTCTTCTTCAGAGCAGCTCACATGAGGTTAACACTTGAATCCAAACTGAAAACAATAATGAAGGTATCCATGGAGAGGTGTGAGTGTGTGTCTGCAACATCAAGTTGACTCTACAGTTTTTGCCTGTACTGGCCAATCACCAGCACGGATTAGCCCACGGGTCAGGTTGTGAGTCGTATACTGCTTTAACTTGTCAGGTCTGTTCCACTGCTGAGCTTTGCAGGTTTACAAAAATAAAAACATGCAGGACTTTGCAAACTTGTTAAAAGTTGTTTGTTTTTTTTTGTGTGTGTGTGTGTAACGTTTAATTTTAATTCATGTAGTATCACTCAGTGAACGGGAGCACCAATTTTCAGTATTTCACACAAAAGAAAGGCAAAAAGAAAATCAGCAATGTATCAGTAAGAAACTCATAACAATTAAAGGCCTGCAAATAAAAAGTTAAGATTGTTTTATCTTTTCTTTTTATTTACATTGTTTAATTGTTTTCTTGACAACAGTTGTTAAATAACTATTAATGAATGCAATACTTGATCACTTTATAACAGCAAACCAAAGCTATATTTGAGCATGATGTTCAGTGAACTCACCACAGGTTATCACCCTCTTTTGATAAGACACTTTTGGCTGCATGTACAAGCATCTATTTTAGTGGACACCAGCTGGATTAACTCCACCTCTCCAACTATCTACCTGTCCTGCTGTTAGCCTCTGGACCTGCTACTTCATTCATTCACAGAATGATACTGGAAGAGGCTCAGGCCCAGCCTCGGTCCAGGAGCTGACAACATAATGAGCTGCTGTCTTAGCAAATCAGGCGCTGATTACACACAGACTGCGGCCTTAGATTTGATGAAAAGTGCAGCTCACTGTTGTGTTCTTGCCATTTTCTAACTTCCAGGAAATCTGGTGTGTGAGCTGCTGAAACAGTGCTGACACTGAGAACGTAAACAATATATATTCTTATACAGAGATATGTAATCAGAAGTTTTTACATTTTACAGTTAAAAAAAGTATGACTGCAAAACTGATATTTTGATTTTGGCACATGCTTAAGCTCTCAATATTATATTACTAGTCATCTTCCTGCAAGGCAAAAGAACAGAACCCATATGTCTCAGAAGAAGGTAAAATCCATTGTACTGTATGAACCACCTTAACCTGAAGAGGTGTGGAACAGAAGACACTCTTAGACATGGTGGATATAACGAGTGCCTCGTACCCAGTCATGGAACATCTTAAGAAGCTCTAGAAGCTGCATGAAGTATTTATCATTGTCGTTCTGCTATCCTGAACATCGGCATCTTCATTCAGTGACAAGTCTTCTGACCAGTCAAGGCTCATTTACGCTGCATATCTCATTCACCCATTCGCATATATTCATACACTGATGGCACTGGCTGCCATGCAAGGTGCCAACTGACCACACCATTCGTACACATTCACACACCAATGGTGCGGCCTTCAGGAGCAATTTGTTCAGTTGTTCAGTATCTTGCTCAAGGACACTTCAACATGCTGAAAAGGGCTTCTGGAAGGTAACCACGTGCTTGCTGGCTCGGCTTTAACTTACTGACTTCAGTATACTATGAGTACGGGTTCTCCTGGAAGCAACCAACCATCCTTAGACAACCACTTAGATAAAAAAATAAAATAAAACTAACTGCCAGATATTTTGTCCAGGTCTGGTTTCAGCAGCTTCATACAACTTCTCTACATCACCAAGTAAAATATGACTAGTATCATTCTCTTCACTACTCAATGTAGAGAAATGAATACACATCAGACCTCTAATTAACGTGACTTGGAGGAAATGTTTATCACACAGACAAACAAAGCTGTTTGAGTGTCTTGACTAACGCTGTCCAAGGTGAGAGGATTAGACAATAACTTTTGGCAAAGGTAAAAACGAGCGGTGTTTGCCTGTGAAAAAACAAGAGCTGATGGCATTCTTTGTTAGTCCTCCTCCTCAAACAGCGACTGACTCTCAGAGAACAGACACTTGAGGAGATAGGATCTCTTTGAGCATGTCAGACATGCAGCAAACCAGACAGATAGGCTGCATGAGACAATACAAGCAAAGGAGAATGGGAGAGAGAGGGAGCGAGAGAAAAAGACAAAGGAGTGACAGACTGAAGAGGTGATAGCATCTACACAGCACCTATCATTCGACATACTATTAAAAATCGAGGCAGGGAAAAGTGGATGGGACTGGAAGAAAATGAAAGGAAAAGGTCCAAGGAAAAGTTAAGATGAGGAATGTCGAAATCTTTAGCCGGCAAGCAAGTCAGCCAATCAGCAAGACAGCTCCGTACCTGCAGGCCTCTCTAATCTTTTGCCAGGTCAGACCAGGTAATTGTCCCCAGCAATGACAGTTAATGGGGCATCCTCTGCATACCAGACAGTTACTCTACTTCACAAAGATGAGTGAAAGAGGAGGCCTGACCTCTGTTTGGGTTAATTAGGGATGACTTGGAGATGAGAAAGGGCTACTTTGTGTGTGTCGTAATTGGTCGTAATAGACCTGTCAGATCTCCAACTGTAAATAGGTGCCTGGACTTTACTGTCAAATCCATTTTTATCAGGCAGGAGGATTACCTGTGATTGTACAGTCACAGTGTGACAGCTATGCACATATCAAACAGTTGTCATGTGTTATCTTAAAAAGGTGGAATGTAACCGTATTAAGTCACATGCATGCGCCGGTGTGGAGGTTGCACATTCCGGAGAGACTGGACGACTCTCCCTCCCCGTCCTCGTACACAGAGTACACTCGATGACATCCTTGGCCATCAGAGAAATGCCAAGAAGACTTGTTTAATGCCTCTTTTTTTAAAAATCAGTGTACAACTGTTAGAGAGATTAGGCAGCTGTGTTCACCTGAGAGGAACTCTGAGGGAATGACAAGAATGTGACAAAGATGGACAGAGGGATAAGAGAGATGCTTTTATGGAACTCAAGCGTCTCTGTGTTCAAAAGGAAATATGAAGAAGGTGTCAAGGACAGAATAAAAAATAAACAAACAGGCGTGTTATGGTTCACTGCAGCTTCTGTCCTTTGCTCCATATTGCTTAAATTGGATTGGTAATATACAAGGCCTGAAAATCCAGCCTGTAATAATGGATAATACTCATTTTGACTGATTACACAGATTTAATAGAATTTTAAGGGATGCAATAATCAGCATGCAGCATTAAGATTAGTGCTGATATTTACACACAATTTAGGATATTGGCTATGAAATTAGCAATCCACACTGAATGTGTGCTGGGATGTTCTTGTTATGTTTTGTACATTTGTTAACTTACCAAAAGAGAGTGTGTGTGCACTGTTCTACAATCATGTAGAATAACGATAATCCTATTTCAAATCCAGCATTGTTTACTAGCCAGCACTCTTGTTCTTCCCTGCCTTTGTTGGCACAGTGCTTTCCTGAGTCAAGACCTTTGAACCTGCCCACTCCACTATGCTCACTGATTCTAGTCATCAGAACATGAGACAGCCACCTCTCAATTAAAAAATGACCAATCCAAGTGTTGTCAGCCTGCGTGCCAGAACCAAGGCGGAGACCGCTACTGACAAGCTAGATGCTGCTATCAAGACTGTTCATAGACAGCATGTCTACTCAACATTTATTTTAAAAACCTAGCAAAACCAGTATGTTGGCATGGCTTGTGTGTTGATCAGGGTTGACTGCCACCCATGAGCATGAGACAAACAGCTCCATGGCACGACCAGAGGTCAAGAACTAAATATTGTTGGAATGGTGCATACCTAAACTTAATAACTCTATGTCAGTTGTCAATATTGAGCTTTTTATCTTTGCAGGTCTCTGATCAGATGTCTAACTGGCCCTGAGCCCTAACTTTTTTATAAGTTTTTGTCATACACATGTTCGTACAAAGCTGATTAGAAAACCAGTTACCCGTATACATGGCCATGCAATCAACATTCTCCACAAGATATCTGGCTGAGGAAATCAGGTGTTTGTATTCTACCACCCAGTTTACAGGAACTAGGTTTCCAATCTATCCAAAGTCGAAGAAATCAGGTTCCTGCACAAAACCTCCACTAGCCTGGTGACTTTAGTGCACGTACACGCACTGACATTATCAGCCCTGTAAACCCATATCACTGCAATCATAGCTGATGGTGCAAGGCTGCAGTTTAGCAGTAATGGAGTGCCACTCCTGGAACCTCAGTTACTAGTGTTCTCCAGTTTGCTCCATGGCTGCGCACACATCTACATTCAGGTCCTCCTTCAGCCCCTCACAGCTGTTATCAGCTGTAGGTCTGTTTACCTGGCCTCGGGTCACTGACAGCCAGCCGCATGTTTGGCCCACTGGAGACAGATAAGGCGTCTCTCCACCCACCTAACTGAAGACTTTATCACTCTCCACTGTGTGTCTGAGTGTGTGTGTGTGTGTGTGATGATAACCCCTGGCCCAAGCACTAGGCTAAGGCCAACTTTCAGTGTTTACCAACAGGTAGGATCAAAGTAGGCTCAGTGTGCAGTCGGTCAGCGGACCTGCCGTTTGGTCATACATTAACTATAGGCAGGCTGTGAGAATGCATGTGTGTGATGGTGTGTTTTCCCAGTCGATAATCCTGAACCGAACAAGGCCTGAAGTACTTCTGTTGAGTAAGCACTTCTAAGTTGCCCTGCAAAGTCTCTGATTTATTATTTTACATGAAATACAACCACACACAAACACGCAACTGTGGAGAGAGATGGTGGAATGATACTGATAATGCCTTATAATGTGATGTCCAATAATCTCATAAAGGTGTATAAGTCATTTGTCCACTGACATTTGGTCATATAGTGTATTACAAAGTACAGCACACTATAAAAATGTTGAAACAAGAGTTAAATTAAGAAAATAGTGAATTTCCATGTCTGCCATGCACATTTTTACATATATCTGACACACAATGTAATCGTATAATAAGAGTAAATACTATTGTCAAATGGGACAGCACACGTGTCTGACAACATCTAAAACTGCTTTAAACACAGCCAACATCTTCATAACTCATGTCATTGACAATTTTTCAAAGACGCTCTCCTCAAATGCTAAAGTTCCATTAGGATGGGTTGGAGCTGAAGAAAGAGGAGAACAGAGGGGACGAGTAGAAGAAGACTGTAACATGAAATGATTTGTTCTTGTATTTTTGTGAACCAGCAGTCAGATGTTTTTTTTTTTTTTTTTTTTTAAACATTTTAATATCATGGTTGATTTCTCCCACAAATTGTCTGTTTTAAATTAGTGTGGTTTAGCAGGCAGAAGAATAACAGTGAAATTGGACAGTTAAGAGGACGATCTTTTACTGACAGGAAATAAGGCAACAAATCTAGCAGTGTGTGTGTGTGTGTGTGTGTGTGTGTGTGTGTGTGTGTGTATGTGTGTCTCAGACCTTGGCCTCAGTTTCCCCACGATGCAGGGTATAGAGATGGTGGATTGCGCTCTGTGAGGACGCCCATGGATGGGTGAGAATCTGGAAGACGTGAAAATCGTGGCCCAGAGTGTCGGCAGTCACCAGCAGCATTCCTGCAACAAAACACAAGTATAGTCATCAGCATTAGGAAGCACTCCCACAACTGGCTTCAGCATAGGCTGCTTATCATTAGCATTTATGTTGTCCATCGAGGTCTTTGTTTCATTGGGTTATGAATTCACAGCATTTTATGTTTTTTTTTGTTTTTTTTGCTTCCACATAAATGTGTTGTTTATTTTACTTATTACATGCTACATTTAGTATTTGTTAGCAGTGTTTAATGCTGCAATGTCTAGTACATACTGTCTGTGTTAACAATGAGATTATTTTTATTCCTCCTCTGCATGCTGGTTTTAGTAATTATATTTTTATGACTATATGTATTTTATTATGGTAACATCAGGCCAGGAACTAGAGGTATAATTCTATCACTAATGATAAGAGCACTAGGTCAGTCAACAGACTGAAAGATGGGTTCTCAAATAGTTTTGAAGGGGCATCCCATCAATTGCATGTGTTAAGGTGAGTGTCGGAAGGAAGCCAACGACAAACTGCAGTTCCTTGAATGTCCACTTGAGGCTGGTTACAAAACCAGTCAGTCTCTATAAGCCCCCATGTTAAAATGTCCAACAAATGTCCATGACGACAGTACTGGGGGTGATTTTTTTATTGAACTTACCTGAATAAATAATATTAAGGCTTAAAGTTATGCAGAATTAACAGTGTGACTGTTTTGATTGAAAGGTGGTCCCATCACAGGCATCATTCAGCCAGGAAGTTTAGTTCATTTAAGGGGCTAAAAGTCAGAATCTGACAAGCATTACAATAAAAATCAAGTACAAACAGATCTTATATAGATATTATATATCTAGATATATCTATATAAGAGTTTTCTGTAGACATACAACAGACTTACAACAAATGTTGTCCTTAAATGCCAACTTTGCTGTATAAACTTCATTAAACTTACTGAACCAATATGATGCAGTGACACTGAATCATTTAAGGAGGAAATCATCAGGTGGACTAACTAGACTATGGAAATCACTTAAAAATGTATCCTTTTTCCTAACAGGACAGTTCTAAACATACATATATAAGTAGAAATTATTTGATGTCTTTCTTTTATGACATTAAGTTCACAAAAAAACAAAAAAAGAAAACTCTTCTGTTGTATTGCTGTTCAGTTCACCAAAGATACACTAAATTGTGCCAGTGTGTTTAAACACTGTCACTGGTAAACTGATACAAAGTCAGGCCAACCAAAATATTTAAACTGTATTTCACTCCAGCGGCTCACACGAAAGCAGCCAACGCCACCAACTGTGCAGGACACATGCTAGACAGCATGACAGAATTACTGTGCCTTTAAAACAAACAAACCAGCCCATTAAAACAAAGCCAGCTATCGTTTGTCGTCGTCATAAAATGTAGCCTTCTCTCGCATGATAGCTCGGTCTGGTTAAAAGCAGGGTTCGAGTCGTGTGCTTCTTCAAGGACAGACAAGATGATGAATGTCTGTAAAATGGAGAATCAATGTATTCATACATCCGTGTATGGTATGGGTGTGTGTGTGTGTGTGTGTTTGCGTGCACACTAAGATTCACCGAAACACTGAACCACAGCTCAGCACAAGTGTAACCCCTACTGACAGGCCCATTCATTTGGTCCCGTTTTATTTGAAGCTCGTCAAACTCCAGAAAGTATAGGCCCTCACCATAAACAACATGCTCAACAAACCACACCAGAACAAACCCAGATCTAAACTGGCTCGGTCGGGAAGAACTCCACACTGCTTTTCAAGCGCAACCCAAAACCCATCCCCAGAAGCCTTCTGAGATGTTACAAACAAACCCGTAGACCGGGCAGTAACTCAAAATGTTGGAAACGCATCACTGATGCAGAGTGTAAGATTAAAAAAAAAAAAAAAAGAAGAAGAAATGTCCAAACCTCTGTCTTTTTGACAACTCCCAGACATAAATGATATTAAAGTAATTAGTAATTTTCCTCTGAGTTTTTCCCCATGGAATCTTTTATGTGGAGGCTGCAGTAGGTTTTAATTAGTGGCCAGGCTTTATTGGGTGGCATGTCAAATGTGAACAGAGGAGGCTGGAATGGCATGAGATTAAAAGGATTCAGCAACACGTGCAAGGAAGATGGAAAACACTCTGTGGAAAAAAAAAAAAAAAAAAGTGCTACAAAATTTTTGCACATTCATTCAGAGTTGAGAGGTTTCTTTTTTTAAGACTTGTGTATGACTGAAGAACACTTATATTTAAAGATGATGGAGAGGTGGAATGAGGGAGGTGAAGAGCGGATGAGCGATGGGGTCATACAGATTATCAGAGGTGGAGGGAGGAAAGTAGACGAGAAGCCAAGTGAAGTGTGCATTAAGACAGTGGTTAGCTATTCATGCTGTATCAGAGCGACCAGAAAGCCAGAGAGCTAAGGCCCAGGGCCTGTAAACTCTTGAAAACCCACGCCCCAAACGAGGTGCCAAGCCACAAGAAGCATTTGCGTCAACTGGGAATACAGAGAAAAAAGGGACGGGGCCCTTCTAATTATAGAGTCTGGAAACGGAAGCGCAGGGTGATTAGGAGTTGAGGCGCTGCGGTCTGTTTATCTGGGAGCTTCCTCTCGCTCTCGAACCCTCTCTCCCCCACACTCCACTCTCTTTCTTTCTTTCTTTCTTTCTTTCTTTCTTTCTTTCTTCCTCCTCTCTCTGTTTTGGTCGAGCCCTGCCCACCGGGTGGCTGGAGAGTCTGGCCTTTGGGTTTCTGACAGATGAGACTTGGCCGCTGTGTTTTGGCCAGGGCCGGCTTTTCTCTTCTTGCTGATGGTAGAGTCTGAGCTCCAAAAAAGTAACAGCTCAGAAAGGCTGGAGAGCTTTGTGAGCGCAAGTGCCCGAGGACTGGGGGTTTTGTGGCCTTGTTGAAATACAGAGGCCCTCGCCGTGAGGCGTCAGTCGGTTAGCCCGCGGGAAGGCCAAATTAAAAAGTAGCTGAGCTGCTCGGCGGGTGAAAAGAGAGGGTTTCGGGGAAACCAGAGGCTGGCCGGACCAGGGTTTGACACGTCCTATTTATAACACCTCGTCTCAGAGGTTACAGTGTTATTTACGATGTTTTAGTACCGAAATCGCTGGCACACGCACTTAGACATGCGCTAAACTGGAAGGGATGACCTCTAATTTGCCATGTGTGCGAGACATGCGTCCGTATGGGACATGAGGGAAGTGATATAATCATTTCCATAAATATCTGCTTTGCTTTCTGTTTTTTCCTTCCCCTAAAAATCTTTTTGTTTTGTTTTGCTGCAGGGTTTACTGTCCCATCTCTGACCATCCAAACAGAAAACATCTGCTCAATCCCATTAATAGTGGGAGGATGTTTCATTTACAAAGTGGTTGGGCTAGCTTTATTCTTGACAAAGGCAGATGGGATGAGCGAGCGAGCGAGCGAGCGAGAGAGAGAGAGAGAGAGAGAGAGAGAGAGAGAGAGAGAGAGAGAGAGAGAGAAAGAGAGAGAGGGGGAAAAGCAAAGAAAGAAATGGAGAGAGCAACAAAGAGGGCGGTGATTTCCCTACTTGGCAACACAAAAGGCCACAACAAAACTAGTCCACTTTTTAATTAACAACACTAGGCTCAAAAAAAGCTTTGAAAATCGGGAAAATCTCAAATTATAACCATGTGGAAGGCATAAAGCTTACAAGATGGAGTACTTGGGGGACTCAGATAGCTTTACTGTTACCAGGATGCATAAACTTCAGAGCAAATGAGCCCAACACACAAATGAAAGAGTATCCATCGTAAGACGAGGCTTTGTCTTCAGGGCTGCCAATTTGGGGGGAAGGACAGGACTGTGTGTGTGTACATGAGTGTATGTCTGTATGTACTTACACATGAGCTGAGCATATACAATACACATTTACTCTGCATTCTGTATACACAGCTAACCAAAGTGTTAGTGCTGCTATGGGTATTTCAACCACCTAGGAACCATTCACCATAATTTATCTGCTCACATTCCTGCTACTACCCCTCTACTGACCCTCTACTAAAAACCAATCCACCTACATCAGTTGCAATCCTTTAAGAAAATTTAACCCTAAGCTGTTAAATTCAGTCAAAAAACCTGACGACTTTCCTCAGTAGAATGCCAAGAGTCTGGCCTTCTAACTATAAGATACTCTGATGGTTATATAAGTGAAGTAATAGATTAATAGGTATGCGTTCTCTTCTTAACCAGTGCAAATGTGGCTACTTGCTACAGTGCTAATTGAAGGAGGGAGGAGAACGCCCTACTAATCCTTTCACCACCACCACAGCACCGCACTAATATACGAGCAGCTTTATTTCCACCGGGCAGCAGGGTAGGCATTAGGGTTAGTCACATGCTAAAAAGGTCAAGCCAAAGTCAACCACCAAGAGGTGGTGGTATTAGGGAGGGTGCAGTTAGACTAATTACATATGTATTTTAGAAATTATCAACACAAACTGGTTTTATTCTTAGCTCGAGAATTGAATTGGAGTTGATTCAAGTCTGCATGTGTTATTATCTTCCTGGTTTCTAATTACTTAGTTTATATGTTGTGTCAGAGACTTTTCCAGGCTGTAGAAAGTGCCTGATCAGCACAAGGCAAATGCCATCTTGGATACCAAGAGATATGAGTTTTAAAAAATTGTAAAAAATTGTATTTAAAAAAATTTGATAACATATGTATATGCTAATGAATTGGGCCTGATCTTCATACTTAAGGTCATCATTTTTATCGCTGTAACACTGTACTCAACAGAGGACTTATAAGGACCTCAAATCTTGAACACAGCAATGTTGCTACAAAGAATTCTGATGGGGCAACAAACATGAGTGGTAAGGCGAGGTTTATCTAAACCACTTTATTTGGAGGTCAGGATGAAAATAGGTGCAAACAAGATGTTGGTAACAATCCTTCATTGCACTAGAAAACTACAACTTGAGCGTGTTCACATGAGCATTCTTACCAAATTCTGATCTAGATCTGAACTGTAACAACCTAACAAATGAGCATTTTAGAGGTTATGATGCCATAACGTCTAAACTGGCCATCTGACAGCTGGAAAACAAACTTGGCTGGGCTCTCTGTTCAACAATCTGTGTACCAGTATTAACGTGGCTAAAACACCCCAAACAAATCTTCTTGTTAGCTTGTCATTACCTTTATCTACACATATATGCAGGTATAAATGTATTTGTGATAAGTTAGGATCAGCTGATAACATCTGAACCTGAACGAAAAAACATAAATGAGCTAAACCCTAACACACCAAACCCTCACACATCTATCCTAATAAAAACAGAATTCCAGGGGAATTATTAGCATCCTTAAAAAATGACTCAACACCGGAAATGCTGTCATTGTTGACCTCCAACAGTTGAACTTTTCACCTGGCTACAGGTAAAAGTCACAGGTGAATGCAGCGACATCATGGGTGCGGTTACCAAGGCTGCACGGTTATTTTCATTATCCATTAATCTGTTGATTATTTTCTTGATTAACCAATTAGTTAGTTGGTCTGTAAATTGTTAAATATTTTCCTGATTAATTGATTAATTTTATAGTTGACAACTAATCGATTAACTTGTCCTTATACTGATAAAGCTACATGTTAGCACACTCCCTCACAGACGACAGTCACAGTGATCTTAATAGGGCATGGTGCCACTTTTGTGGGTTTCACAGGTTTCTCAAAATTGTGATAAATACCTAGACCTCATGCATACTTTATTCTACAGAGGAAGAGGAGGACATGAACAGGGAAGGAGACCTGAAAGGAATGGGGAGGTGGAGGGAGAGTGAAGGCCGCAAAGAAAAACAGAGCAAACAGAGAGAAAGAGGGGGGAAAGGTTCTTATGGTTCATTTGATGTACAGCGGGCTGAAACCAAGGGTTGTGTTTTTCTACGCGCTTCACAGGCAGACCACCTGTGAGCACTTAGATATTAATAGATATGAAAAAAGGTGTGTGTGTGTGTGTGTGTGTGTGTGTGTGTGTGCGTGTGTGTGTGTGTGTGTGTGTGTGTGTGTCTAACCTAGCTGAGAAGCTGCCATTAGTTTGATATTACTATGCTGGAGCGCCAGCTTTTAACAGGGCAAAACTCGGCCGGCTTTAAAGTCGTGCCGACACACAAGGGGCAGGCACCGTAGCGGTCAAGTTCACAAAGCGTGACTGTTCTAAAGGCAGAGCTCCAGGCTTGTTCTTTCATCACCTTAAGTGGAAAACACACTACTTAAGTCTGTTTTTATGGAGCATTTACATATTTGCACACTTCCTGCTGGAATTGTTTAAAAGAAAGGAGAGAGAGTTTGATTTTGTCATACGCCAGAAGGCAAGGAGGTGAAAATGTTAAGGAGGCCACTGCTCCTGCTTCACCTGTGAGAGTTCATCCGCCAAAGTCAGAGCCCCAATTTACTGCCACTAATCCAAATTCCCAGTGAATCCTAATACTTTGACTTTGTTTTCTTTCTGTGGTTTTCCAACATAGGACAAACATGTTCTCACAGCAGCTTAGAGAGAACTTTAACACCGGGCCTCTTTTGATGCCATGTTTAAAAAGCCCCAAAACAAATTGCTCCTGTCCACAATCTCCTGATAAAGAATTTGGGACTGTGATCAGCAATTAATCCCCTTTTTGAGCAAACAGGCAGACACTGAGGCTGGAGAGGTAAGCTCCTTGCATTTGCACGGTCTCTTTTAAACTTCTCTTCAGACTTCTGTTCAGTTGTGTTAACTAATGAAATCCCTTTAAACATTCACAGCCGCTGGCCATAGGTAAGATTTCACAGTGCTCCAATTGTCCATTCATTTAAAAGAAAAAAGAGTGTAATGGAGCTGTTTGTGTGGCTACATGAGCAAGTTCAGTTGATTCAGATGTTTTTACACAATGTTGAAAATTTCTGAATTGCAAAATCGAGATTTCATAGTCTTGTCTCTGTCAAAAGAACAATGCCATGGGCCATTTGGCAAATTAGATCACGATCTGAGTCATAAACAGTAATATAAACTACACCGTAGACATGCATGCAAACTTTGTAGCTGGAGAGTCCATAGACATATATACATAGACGCCGCATTGAGCGGGTTGGTCGTTGGTCGCGATACGTAAACGGCGCCGCCATATTGGTTCGGGCAGATCTGCCCGTAAACTAATACAATGAAATGGACTGAACTTCAGAAAGCGCCTTTCTACAAAGTTCTTCAAGTTAATGTCTCTTATACACCCATTCACGCACACACTAATATATCTGGGGAAACAAACAGGCACCAAAAACAATGTATGTAACTTTTAAAGTGATGATTATAAATGTTTACTCCTTATGTAAGCACCAAACCAACGTATGTATTTTTCTAATGCTGAGTGTTTACAGCTACTAATGTGTGTAACACTGTTACTGTGATGATAAATATTGAAATATTTATATTTAACATTTAATCTGTGTCTATAATAACCAGATCCTGAAATGTAGATGTGACATGAGGGTTTTCTGAATAAAGAGCACACACATATACACACACACACACATATATATATATATATATATAGTTAGTGTGTGTGTGTATGTACACGTTAGTGCTCTTTATTCAGAAAACCCTCATCTACGTACGATTCAGCGCTCAATGCGGCGTCTATGTATATATGTCTATGGGAGAGTCTACCAGTCATGACCACCATGCAACTGGTGCTCGTCTGTTTTTCTGGAATAAAAAAAAAAAAAAAAAAAAAAAAAAATTGTGTACCTAGCAGCAGAAGTTAAAGATGGTCCATGGCAAAACTGACCAGACTGCCATTAAAAAAAAAGGTTTTGATTACCTCCTGACCTTTCTTCTAGGACTAAAATATGGTTTTATATCAGTTTTGTTTTGACTAAATGGAGTAACATCAAGGTGTTTGTGACACATAAAAATGTCATTTTATCCTACAATACTAAGTGTGGCCACTTATGCTACAATGATAACTTATTTTATAATATGTTTAATAAGTGTAAAGAAATAGTAAATTGTCAATCAAGATTTTTAGTCTGTGTTTAATTCCTTTCCATGGACACTGCACAAACAAACAAGTGTTCAAATCATGGGAACAAAAACTTTGCAACTTGCCTCTTCCCCACCAAGCCACCCACCTACACACATACCGTAAAGGAGTTACAAATGACTTGCGTGTTACCACAGTGTGTGGGCTGTGAATGACTCTACACTGCTGAGGTGTCTGGTGTGTTGATGAGTGTCGGACACAGGGGTGAGCTGGGGTGAGTTTTTCTCAGCCAAGCTTTCCGTAGACCCTGAGTCGAATTACCCTGCTTAACTCAGGCCACGTAACCATGTATCACTATTTTCCAGATGAAATCTATTGTTTATTTTAAATTATTGTTTCCCTTAAGCTTCATCTTGTCTGGGTTACACTGAACTACTGTACATAATCTGGCCTCAGTATTCAATACCTTTAACACGTGGCTGATTCATTGCTTCTGGTCAGTGCTGGTTTTACTTGCACAAGGTCCAGAAATGTAGTGAGAGTTTATACTTTTAAGAGCTGAGATGTTGTTTTGTGAAAAATCTTGTTGACAGATGACTAGACATTGGTGGGCTAACAAGTTTTTCCAATGCAACATTTCACCAGTATGGCTTGGCTAAAGTAAATCAATCTATCAACCCTATCTGTTACAGGAAAGGCTGTGTTACTGGTACTGCTTGATCGCAATCATATAATTTGATTCCCATTACTGAATCCCAAATGTGACTGAGTTTTGTCTGAGTTCCTTGCCCATTTCAAAAAAGCATTTAAACTGAAGAAATATGAACCACCATGATTCTACAGTAGCCTAGAACTGGCAAACACCAGCTTTAGAAGTTGTGGTAGTTTTGGTGGTGGCAATGGGGGTATGGTATTGCAATCTGCATCCTTAATGCAATGCAAAAGACTGTTGTTCCCAAAATCTAAGTAATTTGTAAATTACATTAGTGTTCAGCTCTGCATTGCTCATGCCCATTTTGGCACTGAAAATGTTATTGTGAACCACCTGACACATGAGGTGGGGATGTGGATGGGGTAGCCTAAAGTAGCCTAGTAGTATTACCGTATTTTCACGACCATAAGGCACACCATACGAAAAGGCGCAGTCTCAGTTATGTGTGCCATTACTGTATTTAACACACACATAGGGTGCACCGTACGAAAAGGCGCAGTCTACACACACATATGGCGCATCGCCTTACAACACACACACAAGCATACAAGTGTGCGTATTTAAAAATAGAGCGGGAGCAAAACTGAGTTTGATTGTGCTTTATTTAAGTCTTTATTACAAAGTACTAACATTTTTTAAGCACATTACCACAGCACACATTAGCACATTACCGGTAATCGTCAATAATCAAACCCATCGAAGTCCTCATCCTCCGTTTCTGAGTTAAACAGCTGCGCTAAGTCAAATATGCCAGTTCCACTTTCTTCGCTGTCAGAGTCACTTTCCGTGCCGTGCGGCCCCTCGGAAATGATGCCGGCTTTTGCGAAAGCTCGAACAACAGTGCCAGTAGACCCGTTAGTCCACGCATCTACAATCCATCCGCAAACTGTGGCGTAACTTGCCCGGCGCTGCCTGCCACTCTTTGTGAAACTGTGGTCTCCATCGGTCATCCATCGCTCCCACGCCGCTCGCAGCCTTACTTTGAACGGCCGGTTCACACCGATGTCCAGCGGTTGGAGTTCCTTTGTCAGACCTCCCGGAATAACAGCAAGTGCAGCGTTCATTTGTTTCACTTCTTTTTTCACATCAGCTGTGAGATGGGCACGTTGTTCTCAACACAGGTTTAACAACACACATAGGGCGCACTGCACTATAGGGCGCGCCGCACATTTTGAAAAAAATATAAGACGTTTATATGCGCCTTATGGTTGTGAAAATACGGTATTCTATTTGCCTTGTTCCCTAGCAAATGTTCTGTAAATGGCTACTAGTGTGTGGCCAGGAAGTTAAAACAATGTAAAATACCTTTATTTTTCTATAAATTGGTCCTTTAAGGCCAACATTCTCAAACTGGTGTCCACGGACCCCCAGGGGTCCACGAGCATCCGCTCCACATACGAAGCCTTGCCACAGCGGCCCAGGGTTCGAATCAGACCTGTGGCCCTTTGCTGCATGTCATTCCCGGTCTCTTTCTGCCCACATTCCTGTCACTCTTCAGCTGTCTCTATCACAAATAAAGCTTTAAAAAGCCCCAAAAATATCTTTAAAAAAAAAAACATAACTATGAATGGAAGCGTTAATAATAATAATAACAATGAACAACAACAACATTCTGATTCATTGACTTACATCAGGTTTAGGACATGGCACACCACGTAAATCTGTTACTTTGCTCGGGACTGGAGGACTTGCACTTGCAGGTACCACAGCTTAGTCTCTCTGTCTCTGCTGGCATGGGCAGCATGGAATACTACTGACTTCTACATGGTAAGTACCAGCCCTGACTTTGATAGCTTCTTTGACAAAGACCTTAACTGAAAAGTTACAACTTCATGATGAGAAAACAAAACAAAACAATAGTCCAAATAAAATTCAAAGTCAAAGGAACACCCCATCTAATCCCAAGTCAAAATAGTGAAAAAGGCAGAGTAGCTGTTGTAAATCACATCAGAGCCGGCTGTGAGTGCTAATTACTATCTTGGTGTGAAGACACAACTCAATCCATGCTAAATGTGTGGCTATAAATGTGTGGCAGAGTGAGGCTGTTTGTGTGTGGGAATTCCCCTCGTGTTCAACATGTGCGTGTGGGTCCAGGGTTTTTCGGCGACGGCCTGGTTTCTTTCACACATCAGTAAGATGGAGAGACAGAGTTATTACACCGTGGAGAGCTGCCTTCACAGCACAGCTGCCTCAATGGTCAGGCTCAACGGGCCAGGCTATTCATTAGACCGGCCTGTAACTAAACCAGGGATATGGTTTATGGGACAGTTCCGTGTGGGGAGAGATTCAGTCTTGATTCATCTGCCATTACTCCTGGCTTTGATGGGTCATTCAAAACTTCCATATTCAGAACATTTAGACGGCCGCACAAAAAAATTAGGTTCTGATTCTGTGGTAGCCCGCTGTGTTTTATGAGACTGAAAAAGGGTAATGAAAGAGATTTTTCACAGCACACGGATGGAATTATACTGTACCTGCATCCAGTTTAGATACAATATATTTGACTGATCATGGTCAAATTTCGAGCAGCAAGATAGCTGACTAATTCAGTTTTACCACTTGTTGGATCGGTGCAAGAGTCGTGTTTCAGAGAAGCTATCCAAGCCCACACTTCTATGTGCAACCATTATTGTATCTGTCCACAGTGGTGGAGACAAGCAACTACATGCTATTTCACTGTACCATCACACATTTGGGAGAAATATTTTATTTTGTACTTTTGCATTCGAGAGCTGTATTTACAAATTATTTTTCAGACTGATGAATATAACATAACAATGCCTGTCTTACTTTTCTGATCACTGTACTAATTGATATATTTTGTAAAAAGTAGTAGTATAAACTATGCAACACTTAAAACTGACCCATTTCATGTTTAAATTGGCTATTATGCTTTAATAAAAATGGTACTTGAATAAAAAATATAGAAATGTTGTGCAATCTGATTTACTTTATTTCAGACAAGATACTTTATGATAGGTAATTCTATAATTACATGTTTACTAAACTGAAGTGCTTCATGGCCTAATCTCCTTAAAACAGATTTAATGATGAAGAGTTGTGTAGTGTCTCAGGTAACTTATAGCGTAAGTGCAAAACCCAAGTCCATACTGTTGCCCATTAAACTTAGATTTCATTAAACTTCTGTGAGCTTATAGTAATAACTGAAAATGAGCCAGACATGTTCATCATTTTTATGGCTGAAACTAAAGATTATGTTCATTATTAGAGGGTACAGATTTCAGTGGGTAAACCAAACTGTAACAGTTGGTGGGGGCAAAGTGGGGATTTGGAAAATTAAGGGAGAAATGTGTCTTCCATCCCAAAAAAAATGTAACTCTTGTGATCACATCAACATCGTAAGTTGAGAATGAAATAAAAGAATAGAAAATATTGTGGTAAGAAAATGTGTTTCAGGCCTAAAGCAGGCATGCTGACTGTAAAGGTGCTGTTTAATAACACTATATATAATTATTATATATATTATATATATATATGTATGTATGTATGTATGTATGGTATGTATGTATGTATGTATGTATGTTGTATGTATTATATATATTATATATATTATATATATAATTCTATATATATATATATATATATATATATATATAATATATCTATCTCTATATATATAGCAGCAGGTATTAGCAAAGGGGTAGCACCAACCTGATTATTATGGGGGGCTGGCGTGACAGTGTCTCTAAAAGGTTGAGAACCATTGGATCAAACTACTGCACTCAACAGTGCATGAAATAGTTACAATAAGCTCAACGCTTGACCAGCTACAACTTTGAAATGCTACTTACACATGAACGAAACAATGGCCTCATTTTATAAACTGTAATTCAACAACAAATGAAAAACTAAAACAAGCTATTTGTCATCTTTGTTTTGACACTTAAGCACATGTTACTGTCAATATTTATGTAATTTGAATTCAGTAAAGTTGCTAATCAAGGACTAAAACTTGTTTGCGTGGTGGCGTTGCTGTTTCTACTGAGTAAAGGGTCTGAATACTTCTTCCACCAAGTTTGACAGACTACAGAGCAGAGGGTGGTGACTTCTAGGGTTGCTGGATCAATCACTCCATCTAGTACCAGTCATAGTCAAAAGTAATGCTCAAGTTGTTGGACAATATCGCTGCCATCAAAACATGAGTGTATTTTGACCTTGGCATCGTACCTAATAATCAAGTCAAGGATCGTTAAGGACAAGTGAAGAGGACGAGACGTGAAAGAAAACAAGCACACACACATTGCAGCTGTTAAAGAGAGCGCTTTGCCACTGCACTTCATCTGCGTCCCTCTAATTACACCACTAGGAATAGATCCACAGATCCACCGAAGCGCCGCAAAGCGCCAGCCGCCACACCAAGAACTGGCGGCCACTGGTCCACCCTCTGTAGAGCCTCCAACACACACAAGCCACTGGGGTTTCTTACATAACTCTTCCCAGCCAAAAACTTCTGGGCTTTCCAGGCTCTGTTTGAGTCATATCATTGTTTCCTGCTAAGTCTATCTTTCTTGTTTCTGCCATGTTGAGCTTGACCACTGTGAAGGGAGCCTCAGTAGGGCCAGGAAGGTAGTTCCGTGAAAGCCACTTCCCCTAACTCCTTGGAAAGAGTTCACTTAGAGCCAGACCAATGAACCCGTCACTCAGGATTTGGGCTCTGATCAAATCAAGAGGCCTTTAATTATGGGACACTCCACAGCAGGCTGCTCAGAAATGAAAATGAATAAAAGAATAAACAATGATGAAAGGAGTCTTGCAATCACAACGGTGGAAAAGAGGAGCTTCTACGCTTGTGTGAAGATTCATCCTAATCTCATTACACGCCCTAACTGCAATGAAAAAAAGGGGAAATCTGTGTTTTTTGGCTACACTTCTGGTGCAGTATTCAGTTGTGATTTAAACATTTATTAGTCCTTCAGATTTGGCTCACAGTAAATGAGTCAGAAAGATTAAAAGTGTGTTTGGAATGCTGAAGTTGAGGTGCCCTGTGGAATGGGTCACAGGGGATTCTGTTGGCTGACTCAGCATTGAGCAGTACACTGAAACTAAATGCCACGTGTACTGCATTGTGCTGTGTTGATGGTGCGCTTATGTAGAAACCTCATTTGGAAGACCTGAATGTCATAGAGAGCAGCTTTTCTTTTTTTATGAAATAAAGCTGAACAAATACACCTACAAAAGCTAGCACTGCATAGTTACTAAACTCTGAATCTGAAGGTTTCAGCAAAAATATTTATTTTCCTTTTAGCTCTGTTTCACCAGCAAGCTTGTTAGATGTTTGATTTTGTTTTTCTTATGTGTACGTATACTTGTCTGCAATAATCTAAATGCTTTGCTCAAATCTACTTTGTGAAAATGCCATACTCAAGTCCCAAATGTGTAGTGAATGTAGTTTCACAATACAAATTCAGCTTTAGTGGTTCCTGGTGAGACCTAGTTAAAATCTTGCTGGCTAGTTTGGCAAAACCTGGTCACTGGTTATCTAGTGAACCACAAACGGCAACAAAACCCTCAAGATAGCAACCTTCATGCTGAAAATGCCAAGTTACCCTCATAATATGCTTAGCGGTAACGGTACGAGCATTAACAATAATTCTGCCAGCATTATAGTACCCCCTAAAGGCACCACAACGACTAGACCAACATATGTAAATTCATTGGTAATCTTCACAAGGAGAACTTGAAGTGGAAAAAAAAAACAAGTTGGCATATGATTGGGAGTAGGGGTCCCTGGATACTTTTTTCCTTCTCTCTACATAAACGAGCACCTCTACATCACCATGCTCTATGTCCAGTTGTCCCTCAGGCTATCTAGCCGCCGACATCGCTGACTCCAGTAAAATACATCCTGAAGTCTGTTTTATTCCCTCCGCTTTGCACTCTGCTCTGAAGTTACAATGCGGTCCACTCTGTGTGTGTGGATAATAATGTATAATATGGAAACTGTGGTGTATATGACTGTGGTGGTGGTGGTCAGAGGTATACTGTGAATGCTCAGAAATCTTGACTGTTCTTTTTTTTTTTTCAGTACCTTCTAGGTTTCAGGAAACATCAAAAACACATTTTTGGGAAAAGCTGTGGGCTGAAAATCTTGTAGTTTTTATTTAAACAGTTATTTGAATTTGGTGTGCTGGTGTTAAGGAATATTGTGTTGCTTTGTCATAGATATCATGTGTATGACTGTTAGAAATTAAAACTGTCCTTGATGTGCTTCTAAGCAGTTTTTGTGCAATTAGCTGCACTGAAGTGGTTCGTGTTCTGTATGTGATTTTTGGTGAGGTGAGGGTTGGAGTGGGTGGGGGTCAAGACGACCACGTCTTGTCTGTCTTTGTCTGCTATGTCATCCTGTTCCTGCTCAGACAGTGCTGCAGAGTTTACTCATAAGTCTACAGAAGTGAAGGATTCTTGGGGCTTGGAGGTCACGGGGTGAGAGCCATCACTCAGCAGCTCCTTTATTAACTGCACATGCACACACAACATACACAGCATAAATACATGCACACGCTCACACACCACAAGATTAACAGGACCATACACAAGTCGACACATCGCACACACACACGGACTTGATGAGATAGTCTGTTCACACTTACAAAGCATCTACTGTCCCTTTCATTTTGGGGTGGAGGTCAGCAATGCTAAGAAAGTGGGAAAGGAGATGCCAGAGTAAAATAATGTGGTGAGATGGGAGTGTTAGATTTGTACATTGGAGGCTCATTTCAGCACTGATGTATGCACTCACAGAGTATATCGGCAGTTAAAAAAGTGAATGGAGCAGGTTGGCACTTGAGTGGCATGTCTGTTGAACGATACGGCACACTACTGAATGTTTAACAGAAACACCACTCACTGTCATTTGCTGTACAGCAATCTGAGTACATCATGTGTAACACAGGTCACAAAATGTTGAATTGGTCTGTGGAACAAAACTTTCTCTGTATGCGATACAGTACAAGTGCATGTTGTGAACTGGTCGCTGTCGCAATGTTTCACTGTGGACCAGAAAGCTCAGACTGAAAACAAAATCATTTCTATTGTCCTCTGTGTTTTTTTTGATTGAATGGAATGTATTCACCTGAACTTTATTATAAAAACAATTGGTTAACATGCTGCTTTCACTATCAGGCTATGGCCAGAGGGGGAAAAAAAGAAATATGTTAATGAGACTGAACTTATATACCCCATGCAAACTATATGCTTTCAATTTAAATGGTGTTCTCAGTACATCAGTACCATCGGCCAAACCTGAGCTCAGGTGACCTGAACGACTGTCGTTCACACCAGACCTCAGGTGACCATCAGCGACTCTGACGACAGTCGTCACACAACAATGAGCACTAACGAGTGGAAGTGGAACAATGGGCTGATCTATGAGCTTTCCTACTATAAACACACAGACTCCAACACCAGTCAGTCAGAAGAAGCCTCGTGGATGAGAGGCAATACATCTTCACAGATTTACTAAAAGTCCAGTTGCCCCAGACTTAACCTTTTTGAAAAATCATTACTGAGTGACGGACGTTTTGTAAAAACACTGTGGAAACTGATTGTCACGTTGTCTGAGGTGAAGCTAAGCCTAGAAACCAGCCCCAATTTCAGATGTATCTTAAGTCAGATTTAATTAAAACTTTTTTTTTTTAATGAAACAAAAACTTAAGTATACACAGCTTCATCCACAATCACGAATTATAAAACACATGTCAGGTTACTATAAAGACACTGTAAATATGTATACAGTGTTAATATACTCTACCCTACATAAATTATAAATAATTTATAAATAAATCACATTACATTATCAAACCAAAAATGTTTTAGAAAACCAAATGAATAGATTTGTTGTTAGGGTTAGGGGTCAGCGTTGGTTAGATCTCATTTAGCCAAAAGGACCACCTATGGTTGTACAGGTCACACACTTTACTACTGACACATTGCCTGACTTGTATGTGTCATGAGGTTGGTGTAAAATCATGTGTTGGACATGACCACTGTATAAAATATAAATACATCCACTATCAATAAAGCTTTAACCAAGTTACACCTGAATGGAAGTCTCTCTCTCCCTCTATGTGAGGGCTCAAGATCCTTCCTCAAAAATAAATGTGTGTGAGTGTGTGTAAGTGTGCGTGTGTGTCTTACCACTGGGGTTGAATTGCATGCAGGATATGGGTTTGTCATGAGCTGGGAAGTGAGCCACCACTCCCTCTCCGTCCGAGTCCTCACTCACCAAGACCTGGAGTATACACACACACACACACACACACACACACACACACACACACACCGCCACCACACACACACAAAAAGAAACTCCAAATCATTTTCTAACAATGAGAACATTGAACCCAGAACGGGACTTTCCCCTGCTCAAGGATTTCTCTTCACATTTTGGATTGCTCTGATATCATCACCACACTCAGCAGTGTTCTTTGACATCACCCTATAGTGAAGTAGCTGGACATTAAACTCCTTTCTGAATGTGCCATTGCCCTCTTGTGGATAGAAAATGATTAGGGAAGCCACATTACCTGACAAGAAACACACGTGCAGCAAAAAAAAAATGAATCGTCAAAATCCAAGCTCTATTTAATCAGTGCTGGTGCTTCAGTAAGAGGCTGTACCGAGACGAGTGAGGACGGGGCATGGCCCAACAAGGGAGACAAGAATATGGACAAATTTACTTTGGCAATAATGTGGCTTTTCACATGTGGCTTTGACAATACCCCATGACAGCAAGTTTTCCCGTAAACAGGCAGAAACTGGCGTCAAATGTAACGTTGGCTTGTGACTTCTGAAACTTGCCTAAGAAAATGAAATTAGAAGTCACTTTGCACAACTAGAGGCTGCTCCTAAATCTCTGCATGAAGTCTGTTGTCAAGACTGGGACAAATCTAACGAAGGCTGAGTTGAGACCGGGACCTGGCAGAAAACCCCTTTAGTCATGAAGAGAGATTAGAAATAAGCCCAGACATGAGGCCACTTTGTGCACGAGTGTGTGTGTGTGTGTGTGTGTTTGTGAGAGAGGGAGAACATATACACAGAGTTAAATTTGGCTCCAGTGTCGCATTAACGATGTCAGGAAGGCTGGCTGAACATTTTAAATAGGAGCTTGTCCAAACAAGAAACAGCCACTAAAAACTAAAGGGTTTCGTCTCAGACTACAAGCAAGAAAATAAGCAGAAAAAAAGGGAAAAGGGCAGAACAGAAAGAAAGAAAGAGGCTAGTGACATGAAGCAGATCGCTTTTATTACAGTGCAGGCAGACAATGTTGTTCTGTGAGGGAATCCTGCTGGAGCCCTTTGAAACAGGAGTGTACTCCGGAGAGCTGAGCCTGTTGTTACACAGAGGAGAGAGAGAGAGAGAGAGAGAGAGAGAGAGCGAGAGGAGAAGAGAGAGAGAGTGAGTGTGTGTGTGTGTGTGGTGTGTGGGGTGTGGTGTGTGTGTGTGTGTGTGTGAGTGTGTGAGTGTGTGAGTGTGTGAGTGTTATGGAGCTGCTGTTCCAAATAAGGAATTTCAAAGTCTGGAATAGATGGGAATATCCTGGACCATCAACCCTCTATCATAAAACCCCCCCCCCAGCCCTCCCACTCCTCCTTTCACCGTCAATTTCTCCTCCGCTCTCAGCTCTCCCCTCCCTGCCCGCCCGCCTGGCCTAGCCAGTGTTTACGGCCAGTGTACGGTTACAGTGTGTCGGCTGGTGACAGAGTGCAGGCCTGCTTCAGAAGGCTTACGGCCAGCTTATAAGACAACAGACTGGCTACAGGGCGACTACAGTCACTGTGTGAGAGGGAAAGAGAAGGCAGCGAGTGTGTGTGTGGTGATTCCATCACTGACAAACTGTACTATGTATGCTAACACGCCTCATTAAAAATGTGACAGCTACTGCAGTGTGATTAATCATGGTATGGAGTGGCTGAGGAGAATTAAGGGATAAAAGCTTTTAGCATTTCTTTAGACGTTAAGGGGAGATCCTGCTGAAGGCAACTGGCATGGTTCAAACCATCACCAGGGTGGTACTGGTATGTGTACTTGCTGTATCCAGGTATACGCACCTGGGTGCATATGTGTCGAATAATGTGGTTAAGGATAATATATCCACATGTAGCTTAACTCCCTTTGTACTGTGGATTAGTTGGTTTAAAGTGAACATTTCTGAGCCCACAGAAATTCTTAATAGAAAAACACCTGATAGAAAATAATGAGCATCATGCAGTCTACAATAATTCATAACAAACATGTAGATCTTCCTATTTTCTGATTTGTGTGTATTATTATCATTATTACTTGTATCCTGCAGGTTGTTTGTCCTTCAGATAGTTACCAGTCATACAAAGCATTTTATTTATTATGCATAAACCTTAACATTAGTTTGAACCTTATCAAAGTTTTTCATGGGTTTAGTATTAGTAGTAGTAAGCATATACTAAACAACATTTAAAGGCTTTTCTACCTAGATGAGCATTTTATGATATAGTGGTGATATTGTGATAAACTATGATATTTGCAGCACCTCATGAATCAGTTCTGTTTCTTTCTGTCCTTATGTTGTGGTTCACACTCTCAGTCTAACTGTTGTTTTCGTACAATACAGTTACAGACTCTCTCCACCTCTCTGCACTTTTGTTGTTGAGTGGAATTCATTTGCCAAAAAAGTTAAAAAGTTAAGGATGATGATTTCTTTATTTTCAATTGATTCAGTCTTGTGGGTGTTTTTTCCTGTATGATGCATCATATGATAAACTACCGTGTTGGCATATTTCTGTCACACAGCTGCATACAACTGGAATAAGCATGGATGAAAAAGATGCAAAAAAAAAAAAAAGTTTGGATGGGACGAGTGCCAATTATTATGTGAGGAGAGCATGGCAGCTAACTTAAAGTCCAAGCAACGAAACGGACAGACAACATTTTGCCTCATAGAACAACCAAACCATTGGCCAGTTGTACTCTGTGTGACAGCAAAAGCAGACATGGAAAGAAATGACCAAAGCGGTCATATTTCATTGGGCCTCAGGATATGATGCCAAATCAGAAATTTGAAAAGTAAGATATCAAACAACTCTTTAAAAAGCTGGACCCTGGATGTCACATCTCCAAAAAACTAGGTCTGTTCATATATATATATATATATATATATTATGGCATGCCGTTCAGGAAATTAAACCTTTGAATATATTGAATGAAGTCTGAATATATTGAGATATAAAACTTTGAATATATGGAGTGAACCTTGAATATATTGAATGAAACCTTGAATATATTGATGGAAGTTGAATATATGGAATGAAAACTTTGAATAATCTGGAGTGAACCTTGAATATATTGAATGAAGTCTGAATATATAGAATGAACTTTGAATATATTGAATGAAACCTTGAATATATGGAATGAAGTCTGAATATATTGAATGAAACTTGAATATGGAAGTGAACCTTGAATATATTGAATGAAGTCTGAATATATGGAATGAAACTTTGAATATATGGAGTGAACCTTGAATAGATTGAATGAAGTCTGAATATATTGAATGAAACCTTGAATATATGATGAAACCTTGAATATATGGAATGAAGTACTGAATATATGGAACGAACACCTTGAATATATGATTGAAAAGTCTGAATATATTGAACGAACCTTGAATATTTGAACGAAACCTTGAATATGAATGAAGTCTGAATATATTGAACGAAACTTGAATATATTGAATGAAACCTTGAAATATGAAGAAATTTGATATATGGAATGAAACTGACTGACGTCAGACTTCACAGCCTCTGTGTAACGTGTTGGTGCTTAGCTAAAAGTGAGTGACAACGAGTCAGTCCGCTCACAATCTCGTTGCAAGCAATATTAAACTATAAGGACATCATTCAACACTTCTGTGTACGGCCAAATATCCCCCCCCCCCCCGATACCCCTGATCAATACGTTTTCCTGACAAGGAAGTTCGCTCCCTTTTTAATCGTGGCAGACATAAAAACGGCCAGGCAGTGTTTATCAGGCCAACCTCAGCATGCCTTCAACCTCACAGGAGTGCCCCACAACACCCAGTGCAGCCTGCAACACTCAGGCAGCAGAAAGCAGATACTGATCATGGATAAGTGTTTACTGATTATGAAGAGCCTGAATAAAAAAAACTTGGATTATAACTTGTTATCCAAGTTAGTGTGACATGATGTCACAGGACTGGCAGTCTGTGCTACCGGGCAAATGCCAGAGTGGGCCGGTCCATCTCGGCACATTTGGGCCGGTGGCCTCCGCTGTTTTTTGTATGTATGTATTTGTTATTTTGAGCCTTTGCAAACATTTGCCTAGCAGCCCAAAATGGACTTGCGGCCATTTGCATCCATTTGGAATAGGCTTGGGTTGCATGCTAATATCGGTTAATATTTGCCTTCTTATGAGGTTCAGAAGTTACGATTTACACCCCCCCCCACCCCCCCCTCACCTCGATGCGTCATGCAGCCGCTAGGTTTACGTGAAACCGAAGAGGGATAGACTATATATACAGTCTATAGATAAACTTCATACTGTATGTTCACGAATAATATATTCAATAAATTATGGACAACAGAGGTTTAAAAGAGGAAGGAGGAGCAGAGAAAATCTGAGTTAAGAGCGGAAAAAGGAGAAAGGGCGCACGGTGGGAGTCGACACTGCAGGTCCCAGACGAAAGGCCTTCGTATGTCTACTATGAGCGGTTGCTTAAGCTACCGCTGTCTAGTAGTCTACGACCAAGTCAGACCAAAACGGCTAGTC
>NC_040017.1:1198187-1247379 GCF_000972845.2 Larimichthys crocea
TATATATATACATACAGACACATATATAATTTTTTTTGTTGCTGCAGTTTCAGATTTTAGACTGTATCATCCACCTCAACAAACCACTTGCAATGTTCTAGTGAGAAAGAAAAAAAAAACATGTATGGCTGAACATTTACTTCTCACTTGCTTCCCAAATCCCCCATAAAAACGGCTAAATTGAATGTTAAGGCCTTATTTGACATATGGTGCACTCGCTCAGCCTTGAGCTGCATGTGAGGTTACAGACCAACAGCTGACTGTTTACAGAGTGTCTCCTACCAGGGCTGCTAAAACAGGGCTGTGGCTGAAAGCTTGGCTGTTAAAATATGCAGCAAATCTAAGTCACACCTTTCAGCCAGTTGTGCAGAGTGAGGTGAATGGGTCTGAGCGTGTCCAACCACAGAGAGAAAAAAGAAAAAAAAAGCCAACCTTGGAGATTTTCCCATTTCCCACCAAGCCACAGAGGCCAGAGTTATGTTTACCTGGGTCACACACAACAAGACCAGAGAGGCAGAAAGCCAAGAACAGATCAGAGCCAATTTCATCTCTGGTGCATGTGTATGCATTCTGTGTTTAAAGGGTCCAGTTGGGAGGGGGGGTATTTAGAGGTCTAGCTGGTAAAGCTGACACTCTGTTAAACAATGATGGTCACCTGGTAACAGCTTCTGGTTAACCACCATGCAGGATCCAAAAGAGGAATACTGAGCAATCATGGACCGGTTCTAGTCTGAGGGTTTGTTGGGATGCAGGGAGGGAGGCTGTCCGGTTTACCAGAACCTACAACTCAGCACATGAAACGAATCAGTGTAGCGGAGATGCTGTAACTTTGCTCCAACCCATGACAAGTTTGACCTATTTTCTAATGACAATGAACAGACCTCATTTGGACTCCTGTAACTTATCAAATTACTGACATTTATTTACCTTCATCTAATACTTGAATAGGGCTGCATATCTTTGATCCTTAATACAGAGACCTTTTTTTCTCTTTTTTTAAAATGGTTGTTTACTTTCCTGTTTCTATAAATCCTGCTTTACATCTCTGCTCATCCTCATGGCATATTCAATTCAATTCAGGCCGAGAAAAAGTGCAAAAGTAATTATTAGACTTTTGGGATGAAGTCCTCATCTGTAGTGAAAGCAGATGTTTGAAAGCATTTCAGATTTTAAAACAAAAAGCATGGACAAGGTCATGAACCCAATAAAAAAAAAAAATCATCTCTAAGCTCCGACAATCAGGATTAAAAGAGTTGAAACACATTTACACTCACAGAAATCTGACAGTACCGAGTGTGTTTACATGTCCATGTGTGCTGTATATTACTTTCATTTCACTACAACAGGCACAAGTCTGCACTGCTTACATTTATTTTGCCAAGTAAGGAGTTTTGCCCTAATTTGATCCATACACCCAACCAATAATACCCATCATCAAATATTATACAAATGAACACACAGTGTAGATTGTACAAATGCACAGCTAAAAGTCTGAGGTCTTTAAATGTGTGTATACTGCAGTACAGAGTCTAATACTAACATTATATGAACTGATCTGCTGCCTTGATTCTATAACTTTTCAATGACTCCCCATACTGAGGTGACTTAATGTCCACACATGGTGAAGTACAATTTGACCTTTGTTAAATCAGTAACAATACCAAGAACAAGCAGAAACACTCTACTGACCTGTCCTTCACCAACGCTGTGCGTGTCAATGATGGTGACCACGCCAGGGTTGTGTGGGCTTCGGCGGCTCGTGCTGTGAGGTGCACTCTCCTCATCCGGAGTGCCTGCTGGTATGGTACCTGCCAACTGGGTGACCACTTTACCCACCATTGTCAAGCCTGTCTTTAAAGTCTGGAAGAAAGAAAGAAAGAAAAGAGATGATTTTTATTAAGATTAATGATAGATTTGTGCAATCGACATACATATCCAACATAAATATTTTATATGTTATGTTCGAAGCCTTTGCAGGCAATAAGAATGAGAAGAAGAGCTGCCAAGTGCATGGATGTATATGTAATACCATGTCTGTGTGTGTGTGTGTGTGTGTGTGTGTGTGTGTGTGTGTGTGCTCTTGCACCATGTTCACTTGATGCCTGCTGATAACTTGTAGCACTGTAGCCGCAGGAGACACCCGTGTGTGTGTGTGTGTGTTGTGTGTTGTGTGTTGTGTGTTGTGTGGTGTGTGTGTGTGTGTGTGTGTGTGTGTGTGTGTGTGTGTGTGTGTGTGTGTGTGCATGTGTGCGAGAGAGGCTCCTCTGTGTCCGCTTAAGGCCCAGCCAGGGTGTCTGGCTCAAACACACCTCTGTGGCTCGATTGAGGGAAATGGATAGTGCTGCTTAAGTGGAGTCTATCTCACCTACTACACTGTCTTTGCCTAATGGAGTCCAATGCGTGTGACTGTGTGTCTGTGTGTGTGTGTGTGTAAGCGCCAAAGGGGCCCCGGAGAGCCTAATCAGGCATTCAGACTAGGCGGCCCTGTCAATACAGCGTGGCGCCTCGCGTTTGTTGGGTCTGAGGATCACCTACTGTCTGTCTTTGCCACTTGGCCAGGCACACTAACAGTGTCTACCGCCTGTGTATCCCTGCATTTGTGTGTGTGTGTGTGTGTGTGTGTGTGTGTGTGTGTGTGTGTGTGTAAAATGCCAGAAGAGGCATCAATTATTAAGTGAGGCGCTTGACTCCTAATTGATCAACACTAATGTGTTTTCTAATCACTGCAGTTGTGGAGTTCTTAGTGGTAGTCCAAACAGGGGTTATTGATCTGCCGGTGGGAGGGGGTGGGTGGGCAGATTATGTCTGCTGGCTGACAAGAACACATGAACACACACATACACATACACATACACACACACACACACACACACACACACACACACACACACAGATGTCACCATCTAAACAAATTACAACAGAATTTATGTGAAAGGTCTTTACACCCAGGAGTGATAGGCAACAGGGTTGATGTGATGCAAAAAATTTACCGGAAGATGGCAAATTTGAAGCAGGGAGTGCAATCGGTCTGAGCTGTTGTACTCTTCTCTTTAATCTTTCTTATAAACAAAAGCCATTATACTTTAATGCTAGCCCCACCCTCCCCTCCTTTTTTTTGTTTCCATGTCTCTGGACGTCAGCACTAAGAGCCAGCGTGTCGCGCCACAAGCCAGAAGGAGATACCTTGTCATCTATATTGAGATATATGGTCCTAAATGAGGAGAGGGCGGGCAAGCAGACTGCCTGTCTGCATATCAATACCCCGTGCCAGTGTCCACCCCTTACCAAGCCTCTAACCTGTTAGCGACACAGTACTCTTTTTGATGTATACAGTTATTAGCCTGCAAAGACGTCTCTCACACTAGCTGTTCGCACTCATTAAGTAAAGAGGAAGGGATACACTCGCTCTTTGTAAATCAATTAGCCCTTGCGACTGAATGGAGCGACAGACTAGAACCATATGAGGAGCTAGCTAGTTAGCATGTGTTGGCAAGCAGCTAAATCAGACCAGGAATGGATTTCACCTGGTATCAAAGGGGTTTGTTGGCGGTTAGTGAGGTATCTTAAAGTCACTCCCCTGTGGAGATGAGTGAAACAAGACCATTGGAGAGAAACGGATTACAGTGGGAAAAAACAGATAGGCAGGTTGATGAAGTGTCTCATAAGTTCAGCCGTAGTCAGCCGGGCGGGCCAGGTGGATCCAATGTCAGCACATTTACAGATGGTGTAGGCAGAGCTGGAAGTACTGTATTATGTGCTGTTTTATCTGAGCAAAGACAGACCAAAGGAGCTTCAGACAGAGTACAGCCACAGTCTGAACTCATTTTCACTTTCTTAAGATTAAAGCCAGTTAGTTTAGAGTCACTCTTTCTGTGGGGAGACGTGATGGAGGATGGAGTTTCAAAAAAAATAAAAAATACTGTATGTTCATCTGTATTTTTTTTTTTTCAAATCAGTATTAAAGGTTTGCATCTTTATCACATTTAAGGCTGTGCTGCATTCAATCCCTGTTCAATCTCTCATCCCTTTCCCAAGCTTGTATTTGCTTACTCAATAAAAAGCAGTAGCAGTAGCTTTATAGCAACACTGGACAAAGAGTGTTGGATATGATCTCTACCAGGGTTATCACCAACTTTGTGGGCCACACCTGGACCCGGTGAGGTTTCATACACAAAGGTTCAACACCTTCCCAGAGGTGAGAGACCCACTCCCCATTCACAAATGCAGCTGACTTCCAACACTCCACAAACAAACAAAATGTGTGTATGTACCGACACTTACTTTGGCTGCGTTGATCACTGTAGCTGTATAGGACTGTGCATTGTCACCGCAAGCTCCACCGCGGGACTGGTGACATCTGATCAACTGCAGGGACACAAAGATTTACAGATGAATACGAGACACATAGTGAATGCCCAGAAGATGTATGAAGAGAAAACTGTGTGGAAATGAAGTCAGATTTCAGACATCTAAAAGCCGCCCCTCTTCACTCTTTGGGGGAAATTGGTTTTGCTTTCAAAGAAACATTAAACAACCAAAACAGCCAATCTGCACTGATTTCATTTTAGATGTAATATCACTGGAATGGCTCTGTCCCCGCATTACTCTGACTGTTCCAAAAAATGGCTTTTATCATTTCTGGAAATCCTGAGGCACTTACACAAACAGTGCCCCCATCTGACAATTACTTGAGTGGGCCCGCACCAAAACACTTGGACATTAAATGTATTGCGGAGTCCACAGGAGAACATTCTGTTTTTTTTGGGGGGGGGGGTTGTAAATACTTAACAATCCCATTAAACAGAAGAGAACAGAAAACTCCTGTGCATCTGTTGATTTTCAAAATGTTATCATCTCTTGTGGACTCTTCTTGGAATTAGTTGTTTATCCAGACAGATTAAAGAGGCAGGAAATAGATAAAATGCATTTTTTGGATTGTAAATATGTCGCTTTTCTGATAAGCCACTTCTACAATGGATGGAGTGTGTGTGTATGTGTGTGTGTCGATTACCTTGTTCTCAGCGTAGGCCAGCCAGCGGCTACCCAGAGCTATTGGATTGAGGCTGGGGCCGGGACAGGGGTAGCAGCCTGAAAAGACACAAAGAAGATCACAGTGACATAGGCACCAATTCAATAAATAGAATAATTAAAAGAACAGAAAGAAGGGTTCATACACATGTTGGTAACTCACTAAAAAAATAAAAAACCTGGCACACTGCAGGGATTTTCATAAGCCTCCTCCCTGAAGAGTGTCTGTAACTATCTTAAACCATTAATGTGTTTGTGGGGAGTCTCTTGTTTGGGAAGATAAATGGGAGTCTAATGAGGGTGACGTGTCTGTACAATTGTATGTGTGTGTGTTTGTGTGTGTGTGTGTGCACAGTATGACCTAATGGAGACTGTGGTACCCAATAAATTGAGGATGACTCCTCTGCTGATTGACCAACATAATAATCCCTGTGGGGATACACACACACACACAGACACACACACACACAGACACACACACACACACACACAGACACACAGACACAGACACACACACGGTGTGCTGTCAGCAGAAATATAAATAGAAACCAGTGATCCTAAATGACAAACAAAGCTGTGTCTTCACAAACAGATAAACGTCTTGGACCTCATGAGAATATATTTTCCTCTTCCCACTCGAACAGATGTGGATCTGAAAAGAAGAACGTGGATTGCTATGACTAACACTAAAACTGACCCTCAGCTACAGGGCCATCTATTATCGCTGCTGTCGCCACTGCTACGAGACAGTACCAACCCAAAACAGGCCAACGTGTGCTGGTAAACAGGCTGCAGAGATGATTGATATTGTCATAAATGTCTTTAAATACAAGCAGATACAGACAGTGACAGTCGCCTGTTTCCAGTATGCGTAAACATACGGCCAACAAAATGTTGATCCAATAATGATCACACCCGCTGTGCTTGAGAACATGGGGCCTTGTCTCACACAAACACACACCCATGCACACACGCTGAGCTAATGTAAGTGTGTGGAGGTGTGGGGGGAAATGGGTTACTGACAATAATTTAGTGCTCAGGGAGCAGATGAGGTGGAGACAGTAATTTAGTGTGCTGTGTTGGGGAAGGGGGTTAGAGGGGTTGAGGTAAGCCACAAGGGCTGCTGGTAACGCCAGAGAAGCCTTTTGTTGCCTCTCCAAGGCCGAAGGGAGCCTCGGCGGTGAGATAACATGTGTTTGACATCCTGGGTGGAGAGCAGGGGGCTGAGGAGGGAGAGGAAACAGACATGATATGGAATCAAAGGAACAGAAAGCAGGGTTCAGGCTTCTGAAGGCTGAACCCAGAAAGACCTTGGTAAGCGTGGTAATAGCATATCCACATACCCTGCTCTCCATATTTTAACTTCCCATTTTTCAAAAAAAGTTTACCAAAGTTCAAAACAAAATAAGTCTTCTACTGTTACTGATGCTGATTGTCTCTACCTATAACAGTAACTGTCGTAGTCTGAAACAGTAAGCTCTAAATCAGGCTGCACAGGCCTAGCACCACCAAGCCAACAGCATTTCTCAATAGGCCATTTTCAGCCAAGATGCACTCGGTGATCAACATGAAAAACAGCCGTGTGTCACTGTAGACAGACCAGACAGAGCAAGACAAGCTTGCACAGTTAATGGAAAATCTGCAATAAATAGAGAGTAAGTAAACAGATCTGAGCAGAGTAATGACTACAAAATGTGAATGAAACACGAGCAAATGTGATCAACAGGCATCAGAGTATTCTGAGTGTGAGTAGTCAAAACAGTACACACATGACGGATCTGTAAGATCATCTTTATCAAACAACAAGCTCTGGGACAAGACTGAAATTACTTTGTACATTGCAACTAGTTTCCTGCGCAGTTGTTAGTTAGTCACACCACAACATACTGTACACCTGTGTGAAAGCAGGAAGCTACAGTGGAAAAAGAAGAATACGAACGCCCCCCATAAGTTACTTGTCCAGTGTGTCAGATAGCAGAAATTGAATATGTCAATCATCACTAGACAGACAGACAGACAGACAGACAGACAGACAGATAGACAGATAGACAGATAGTTTTTTATTACCTTATAAACCTTTTATATCTAAAAACACTGAAAAGTAGCCCTACACTGGCTGTACTGTCTCTTCCGTCTCTGGCTAATCTAAAAATCGGCAAAGATGTAGATCATCAGTGGACCTGAGGTGGACCAAATGACACCTGCCATTACGGCACCTCCCTGTCAATCAAAGCTGTTAATAATGCATGACTTTAAGCCTTAATCAAACGTGAACCGTTGAGTTGTATATAAATTCACCCTCAGTACAGTTGTCACGAACGGGGAAATTAGCTATAGAGACTAAAACAGTTTTTTGTACCAGGCTGTAAACATGTTTATTTCTGCTGTGAAGTTGGACATTTGAACATGTGGACTTATGGAGGTTGAAATGTTTTGTAGCCAGCCTCAAGCGGATGCTTGAAGCATTACAGTTTTTGGCTCTTCTGCACTGGCTTTATTTCCACGCCACAGAGGCTGCAACTTACATTTTTCGCAGGCAAGGTATTTTCTCCTTTGGCTATGGGGTTGCAATCATTAACTACACCACTAGATGCCACTAAATCATACACAGTGCTTCTTTAAGTCTAGACACAAAGCAACAGCACAAAGTGGAAATTAGATCTTGCCTGCAGTAGAACCCCCAGCAGTGGAACCAAAGGTATTGTTACACTATAGCACCAAACTCTACGAATACTCATGCAGTATCTCATTCAACTCAGCCGAAGCCAGTACAATGATCCAAAAATGTGTTCTGTGCATGGTCAAACAACAGATACAGTAATGCGCTGTGTAATCTAATGTTCTGCTAATAGTCTCTGCAGTAAAATATTACACAATCCTACAACAAGCTGCAACACGGCCCTCATACACTTGATCAGACATCTCAGTCTTCCTGATAGCAGCAACCAGACCCTTTGACTGTACAAAAAAACCTCAGTAGGCACCAGACATGGTCACTGTGAGTCGTTTCACTCAGAAAATGCTAGACAGGGATGTGGAATCAAGATGACCCCCTGCTCACAGCGCATAGCACTTGAATGCAAAAGCAAGAACATAAACATGGGGCGAGCCTTAAGTGCTCATAAAAACATGACATTTCCACCATCACATCTCTGGAGAAGAAACGGACATACAATAGTAGAATGGCTCATCCGAAGCGGAGCTGCACACATTACAGGACCTTCTGTTTACTGCTTTAACGGCCCAAACAGACCAAACAACGTTATGAAGAGGAGGCCCCTGCATTCAGAGACGATTAATAACTATTGAGCATGTTTGGTTTCCTGTGGCCCAGACACTGATAGGGAAGGCAGGCAGACAACGAGGAGACACATTAAAGCCAGCCAGTAAGGTCAGTTTACTCCAGTCAATGACTTAAGTGGACAACGATGGCCATGTAATACAGTCTGGCCTTTCTTTCACAGCCTGCTTGAGCAGACATGGCAGGTACAGCCGGGAGGATGCAGGAGCTGTGCTGTAAACTGTTTTCCTGTGTCGAGCTCCAAATGGAGGGCCTCACATCATGTTTTGATAAAAGCAGTTTAGTCACAATGCACAAGCGAACCAGCCTTAGTAGCTGGCTGCATTATAATCAATGTTCTGCTTTGTGTTTATTTGGCTTGTGTGATAGCAGTGTGACAGAGTCACTGATCATGTTTGGCAATGTTAGTGTTGATGCATTGGAAAAGAAAACGTTACAGAGCACTGGGCTTTGAGCCAACATTTCACATTTACATGGCTGCAATCTCACTGCAAGCCTTCATGCTCAATTCTGATTTATTGCTCGGATCAGATTTTTTGTTTGGCTGTTTGGCAAATCAGATTACAATGTAAACCAGTCACAGTCCTGAACCGACCTGCATGCAAACAACACATCATACAACTTAGAAGTCATAGAAGCCAGTGTTTTATTCATTTGTTGATAATCAACAAGAACGAGGATGAATGGAATTGAATATACCACTGTTCTGGTCTACTGACCCCTTACAGCGCACACTTCACATCATGTGCAAGGTGCCAACTGCTCATCAGCAGCAAGACAGCACTTCCTGTCCAAAGCACTCACAATAATGCTAAGCTTGCAGACACACACTGACACACCGACAGTTCAATATATTGTCGAAGGACACTTCAACTGGACTGGGGGACCTGCCCTACCACCTGAGCCACAGCCAGAGAAAGACACATTTTAATTGCTTTTTGCGGAGCAATAGGTGCTGCCAGTCTACAGAGTCTACTCTGTTGCATCAGAGCAAAAAGTGGCAGGATTGAGATGTAAACGACTTCAATGAAACGGGTTTAATCCAAAATGTCAGGATGTCAAGGCTAATTTACTGTCAGGAACTAAACAGCAGATCAGAAATACTATTTAAATCTGACACTAGGTTTATGGACACAAAAGAAACCAGTAGCATAGCTCCAACATAGATTTCAACAAATATTTGTAATATTTCAATGTATAATACAAAATGTGTTTAACTTTCTTACTTGTAACAAAGAACTTCTTGGTGAAGGTGCAGCTGTCAAACGCTGCGATCTTCTCTTGCAGGCTCACAGCAAGAATACTTGAAGAGGGAGAAAACAGTACTTTAATAGAAAGTAAATAAACATGCAGTGTATAATATAATACGTTTGTTGAGTTCTTGTTAGATCAGTTGGTATAAACATACTGTTTGTTGCAGTGGAGATCATAGATGGGAGTCTTGAACTGAATTGATTTGACCATTTCCCCTGTCCGCAGAGAATACAGGTCAGCACAGCAGTAGGGAGGGCTTGTTCTGAAAAGAAATGCATATAGTTAATCTCTGATTACTTAATGCAGACCTCAGGTAATGTAAATGTAAATTTAATGCAGGATACAGAAGTGATGAATGATAACTTCTTATTTAAAGAGACATTTTCTGACACATAAAACTAAAGCAGACGAGTTGGCTTAGATATTCAGCAACGTTCAAGAAATGTCTATGCTGTTTGCCAGTGTTAGCACACATCTGCCTACTGCTTTCATCCAGATTTGTTATTTTCAGAGAGCCAGAGAACACCCTGTTTTAACTTAGACACCCCAGACACATAAAAAAAATGTGTTCAACAGCTCACCTCTTACCCGCATATAACTGCATTAACGTACGTATATACAATACAATGAATAGCAACTTTCTCCCATCGCTAGCTGTCAGGAAGAATGAAACAGAGCTCCCATCACCAACAGATTATCATTGCCAAAAATCTGCCATTGCAAAGAACACAATAGACTGGGACCAGAATCAATGTATAGTGGAATAAAGTGACTGTATAAACCAGGAGTGTTATGGAATTTTCTATCCTTAGGTAACACAAGGTCACGTGTGTGTAGCTTTGGTTGGGAACAGTAGGTGCCAGTCTATCTCAACACTGTGGTGTCCAGGGTCGAAGAGACCTATTGCTGCCTTCCTAGACATAATAGATAGCTTGCTGTTGACGTTCCAATCTGCGAAACAGACATCTGTGTCTCCAGACTAGAATATGTTGACAATAACAGCTGCATGGGTAAAGACATTCTCTTTGACTAATTCTGGGCGTGTAGTATTTTTGGTGTTATCTTGGGGTTTAAAGTCTATCCACCAGGATGAGTTGGGCAGAATGTGAGACTGACTCAGGCACTTCTGATGAACTTTGAGAGTGTCTCTAATTCTCCTTGATCAAGCGTCAATAAATAATACAGCATAAGACATCAGAGGCTCCTGAACACTTTCTTCCTTCCTGACCTCACCATTGACCTTTGACTTCAGCAATTTCTCCACAACAAGGGCTAGTCAATTCTGATTTCAGGAGGTCCGGATAGAGAAAGTTTCCTCATGTTCAGGTCCACAGCATCATCATCATGTTTAAGTTGCATTATAATTTTGTTACACATTACACGTTACATATTTGATATATATTGAAGCAGCATTGTCATTGTATCAACATCTGCACTGTGTGAGGTCAACAACTCAAATCAAACAAAGAAAGCTATAATTCAATGTCATGGCAACAGTATTTATTTTCAGTGACACTTTGGACTCCGAGAGCTCCACACAATAATAAATAATACATCAAATAAATAAGAAAAGTCAAAGCAACGTTTAGCACACACCATGACACACTGACGCACAGTCTGACCTCTCTCATCTCCTCACTCCTTTATATTTTTCTCTCTCTTGTCTCCTCACTCCTTTATATTTTTCTCTCTCTCGTCTCCTCACTCCTTTATATTTTTCTCTCTTGTCTCCTCACTCCTTTATATTTTTCTCTCTCTTGTCTCCTCACTCCTTTATATTTTTCTCTCTCTTGTCTCCTCACTCTTTTATATTTTTCTCTCCATCACTGTCACTGCCACTCTATTCAGTGAAGGCCCATCCTACCCTGCCTGTGATTGGTTGACATTCTTGCCCTCACCTTGACCAATCTCAGTCCTCATGCCTAAACCCAACCAACTCCAACCCACAAAGGCAACAAGTACTGGCCAATCAGAGACAGGTAGGATGAGTAGTGATTAGAATCACTGTCAGAAAAGAGTCGCCGGTCAAATGTAATCTCCACTAAAACTCAACGATATGTTGTTTCCTGCTCTGGGTTGCAGACAGGATTGAGTGTGGTTTCGGACCCGGACCATGGTCCGCCTATTACCGGTATATACCTGTGGTGTATATATACCACAACTCAGAAAAGTGAATTTAGTGTTAAGATGTTGTTTAAAGCCACTCAAAAGTGTATCCATGTGGGGAAATACATCAGGCAAATTATGTGGAACACAGTTGTTGCACTACATTTTTTTTTTAAAATCATCCACATATTTCAATAGTCCAGTCAGATTACATTTAAGACCGAGCCAAACTAGCGCAACAAGTCCAATCTCTGCTAGACAACTTGAGAATCTCCTAATAGGCAACATCAGGACACGTGCAGTCCTCGCACGCGATTCCTGTCAATAATTTTCTTTCTCTTTTGAAAAATGAAACAGTTAGAAAATGGTCATTATACTCGGCACTTGACCATGAAAAAAGTAAACTTATGCACATCCCAGACAATCAGAGAGAGAAATTAGTGAACTGTTTCTCCTTGGAGAATACATATAGTATTTGTTTCCACCAGGTTCCACTAGCCATTCTGAGGGTCCACATAATGAAAGGGAGTAAACTGAAGGGCAAAAGGGGAAATGCTCTATCATGCACCAAATTTTCAAGAAGCCTTTCTATCAACACAGCAGAGGGTTACATGAGGGGGCCTATCAGACAGCAGGCAATGGCTGCTGGTAAAGGGAAATTTAGACATAAATCTTAATCAAGCAAGACCCCTACCCTCACCACCACCCGTCCCCTGTGTCCCTTCCCCCTCTCTGCAAGTGAAGAAGTGAAGGTTCTACCAGTCCTCTATTTTCTGTCACCCTTGTCGAGGCCTGTGGTGCCGCATTGGCTGAGGATGCTGGGCTGAAATGTGGTGTTAGTTTTGTTTCTTGAGCCATAGGGCTAAGTGCTTTCAACAGTCTATTTAGTCTGCTTGTGCACATTGAGTGCAGTTACATGCTTCATCAGTCTCAGCATGGGCAGTTTTTGGGCGTATGGGAGGTGTTGGCCAGATCTTGGAAAGGTCAAAGTAGACTAAATTGTGTCTGTAAACACAATGGAAAAGAATAAAAAACACCTGCATGCTAGCGTTAGGCGTTCTTGGACCAGAAGAACACCTATTGACTGTAATTAAATTGTGGAGGGCTAGTTTAGGAAGGTTCAGCTGATTTGAGGGCTTAAATCAATGAGGAAACCCCCTTCCTGCAGACTAGAGCCAGTGCAAGATACGATTAGAATATAACAAGTTTAAACAGTGCAGAGATATTGCCAAATCACAGAGGGAAATCTGGACATTATTCAAATGACGAGCTCATAATGGTAAGACTTTCATCCATTACAAGACACAAATAACCTCAGCCATGTTGAATATTCCTGCAGCACACCATGTTCCACTGACCGATTCTACTGTGTCAAGGTCTGTCTGCCTTCCCAATCATTACTGTTGCTTCTTTTCTTCTTTATGGTGGAAAGATATCTGCTTCTCCTATTCAAGCCTCGGACACATGCACACACAGGATGAAGTAGCAAAGGGAAACAGTGGAGAGAAATGTTGCTATTTTAGAATCAGAGTACAACAAAGCAGCAAAGACATCTTAAACTGTCTACAAAAATGTCAAAATCTTCTCAGAACTGTCAGCATCAATAAGCCACTGCCAGTAAGGTTTTGTCGTAAGACTGAAAAAGGTAAAGGAATTTCATACGTCAAGGACTAAGACTAAGAGTCTACAGACGTGCTAGCAGAGCTGTGAGGCTGTGTGGTTTGTTCCAATATGCTAATATTTGACTAACACCGCTAAAATGCTGTTGTTTAGCAGGTATAATGTTCACCACATTCACCATCAGTTTAGCATGTTAGCATATCGGGTATGCCAAGACACCAGACAGTAATTTATACTCATTCAAGGTTGGATTAATAAATCTGGATAGTTATTATCGGACAACTCTTCTTCTGTTGGTAGTGACAGTAACACCATGAATGTCTTGAAGAAGAGACTTTCTGGCCCTGATCCCCATTTGTACAATTTATCGTGTTTTGTGTCCTCTATGAGGGCAATGCCACTGCAAAAACACCCACCACCCAACTGCACCACTGCAGCAGACTAACTTAAAAGAGCATGGAGGTTGCATTTTTGACACATTGCCTTTGTCAGTCTGAACTCAGCCTAAGTATTCCAATGGGAAAGCTCTTAATGGCACTGTTGATAGAGTAACCAGCCTGTCTTTCCAGCTTTTTCTTTCCCCTTCCTTTCACCCCTCACCTCTTCCACCCTTATTTCCATGGGTTTTTGACGAGGTCTATGCATATTTGTGCAGTGTTGCCATGCTGTACGAGTATTAAGCCTTTCTTTCAATATGACGGCAAGTGCCAAATAGTGTAAGTGTCCACAGACTGGAGCTTGTGGAAGTTGTGCTGTATGTTTTGGCGAACAAAGATCTAGAGTTGGAAGACTTTGAGCTACAACTAGTTAAGGATTATAAGAGAGTGCTTCTTGGTAAAATCCTTGACCAGAACCAGGTCATATTATAGTCAGGTGAGGGCTTAGGAACGTAATAGTATTGTAAATGTTGAGCAAGTAACAAGTTTGTACAGAGCAAGTTTATAAAATTATAAATTATACATTTTTAAATGTAAATGTAATTATTAAAATTATAAATGTCTGTTGTCCTTGTACCCAGTTCAGCAGCTCTTACTGCAGTGTTAAGGTAGCTTCTCTTTGTTTAGTAGTCAAGACTAATACAGACTTTAGTGTCTCCAGAAAGATGGCCATTACGTAAAATGAAATGTCAGTAGAATAGATAAAAATGCACTCCTCAGAACAAAGCAATATAACTGAAAAGGCTTGTCATAAAATATGTTGTTAATCCTTCAAACAGCCTTTAGTCTCCAGCTACAATAATCTGGTTACCACACAATCCTGTGGAACACTGTCTGTAAACTTTGCACACAGCTGTCAAAGAATCTGAGCTGATGCAGGACCATGATTCCGAGCTGCAGCTGACACTGGCGGCCCAAACAGGATTCCATCACCCAGTGATAAAGCAATCACCCAGCCCCACTAACACACACACACACACACAAGTTAGTTAACAACAGAGGCGGTACTTTGACACACGATTCATTTTTCTTAACACAGACAAAGGCAGGAACACACACCCAGGGACGCAAGATGAAATAACTGCTGCAACAATATCCAACAAACATCTTGATGACTGATACATGAGCTAAACCCGCTGGGAGTGTATGTGTCGCATATGCACACACATACACACACAGACACTTGCACACACACATGCAAACATGTATAAGTACAGATACAAGCTAGTGTGGCTATTGTGCAGTATGTTTCCCAAGCTAGCGGCTGGAAAGTAGTGGCGCCAAGTGAGCCCTCTGATCTCTTAGCCCAGGCCCGGAATTAAATCATTGTCCCAGGACATGCGCGCGTGTGCGTGTGTGTGTGTGTGTGTGACAGCGTTTCGATGTTAGCACAAATGTGTTCTTCCCTCCTGTCCCAGTGAATGCTTAGTAGAGAAGACAGAAGAGGTGCCACAGAAGTTCTGATTCATATTCCCATCCTGATGGTCATGAACGTCTCCACCAACATTTCAAAAGGTCCTCACGCTGCGAACACTGCTACCATTACCAATCACGAATACAGGCATTAAGATTAATACAAAAAATTCAGCCGACGATAATTTACTTTTAGGCGGCTGCATCATCGATTTCAGCATTATCAGAGTCCAATCAATCCAATTCAAAGCTCTATCCCGAAAAATGGGCCTCTGGAATTGATTCAAAGGGACAATGATAACCCGCTATTATAGAATCAAAATGGCACAGGGTTCAATTGTTTTGCTTTTGCAGTATTTTAACAAATGACCCAGTTCTAATGGAGGCAATGCAGGGTCAGATGTAATAAGATTTCCTGATGCCGGGGACGTTGGGGCGTAGGTTGAAAGCAAGGCTAAATCACAATTATCATTATGGATCATGGCGGGATGTCAGTCCTTGCACATGTTAAGGTGACGCCGAGCACCATTCCCCAGCTCAGTAACAGGCCTATTATGATGGCCCTATTAGATCAATGTGTCAATTACTATTACTCAAACTGGCCCTTGGGTCTGAAAGGATACAAAATGAGGGATATGGAGGGAAGGAGGCTTGGCTCATTTACTTCCTTTGATAGGACAAGAAGCTACTTCAGAAATTAAGGGGAGAAAATGGAGCAACCCTGCCAGATACAGAACACAACACAGAGTGCAAGATGATTATCATAAGCAGGTTGGCAATTAATTCTTGGTCACGTGCTCAGTCTTGTTTAGTTATTCTTTGATTAGCTATATATATTCTCTTATCTAAACAATTATTTTCCTTATTGAACTTAAGAATCTAAGTTCTTATGCAGCTGCTTTGTATTAAGCAAAAAATTTTACTGATTTGAAAAGTTACATTTTTGTTAAGACTGCTGTGTAAGAGATGCTTTGAGCTTAATGCTAACATCAGCATACCATCGTCAATTCACATGTTCACATGTGGTTGGTAGGTCGTATTAACCATGTTATCATTTCAATTTTCCATGTTAGCATTTAACCCTTTATATGGCACTCATTGAAATACTTTGAAATTTAAAAATGCAATCCTTAGAGTGTTATTGGTGGATTTCTTTTGTGTGTCAGTTTTAGGCTGCACATCAAAGTCAAAGAAGTTACCATACATGGTCACTCGCCCACCAAATATCATGCACGTGATACAGTGCAGAAAATGTTAGGGTGGGATCCATTAGAGGCCATAGCAACACTACCTGTCAAGTAGCGTGACATTCACTGATTTGTCGGAGAAAGTCACACGATTCTGCTCCTTCATTGAGAGACAAAAGCCCATGGAAGTGACCATATATGGTTCCTCGCCCGATAAAGGGTTAATATCTAGCTCTAAATCCAAAGTACGCCTGAGGCTAACAGCACTGCGGGTAGTTTTGCAGGTAAGTCAGAGTATCTGAAAAAAAACTACTAGTGTCAATCTAATGAATAGATATATTACTGAGTAAGTAAACTTTTACCTAATGGTAACACTACGCAAAGCCAGGGCATTAATGTTTTTAGAGTTTATACTCTGAGGACCATGAATGTATGTACAACATTTCATGTTCATCTATCTACAATAATATTTGTTGAAACATTTACAACCAAAAATGTTTGACAAAACTGTCAACTTAGAGGAGTAGGGGGGTATACATCGTACATGTCTGTACAAAACTAATAGCAATTTATCTATTGGTTCTAAATATATTCAGTCTGGACCAAACAACTTGCCTTCCCCAGAGCCCCACAGCTAGTGTCGCTACAAAGGTTTTTCTAGGCACAGCTTTCACTTTTAGTGGTGAGGAAGATCACCCACAATGAAAACTATTAGACTTGACTTAGGTCAAGATTTCAACAGTCCAAAATAGGATTTTTCTAATCCTAAATTGCTCTGCTGTAAACGAACCAGAGGGCACACGTGCTGAATCAATCTCCCCATTGGCCATACAATACAGTCTGTCAGTTTGGGTCATTTTTCTATCTGACTGCTTTGCCACTGTGCTGCACTGTACCAGATTTGGAAAACCTTCTAACAACACATTGTTTAATGTGACTTTTACAACCATGTGTGAGTCTTACTTTTAGATATGCAACTGTTTACAATGGTCATTACAGACCATTATGGATAGTGTGTGTCTTATTATTGTGCCATTATCATCAATCTAGTCTGTGTACTTCCTCCTTCATGTTGACATCTGTTATTTTAATTTTCACATCGATGCTGTATTCCATGAGCACTTTCCTTCTGGCTGAGAGAATCTGCACACATCTTTTTATGAACGTGAACTAAAGCAGGGGATCAAAACCACAAAATTTCATGTGGCTGTGGAAAGCATAGATGGTAGCCTGAGGAGGAAGGGACGTCACCACATTTCCGACTGGTGCAAAGTTTTACAGGCTCCCCAAATACGGACGACAATTACATGCTGTGGAAATGCTAAACAAATACAACATTGGTTAGGGAAGTCAAGGCTGGCTCTGCTGGAAGGGAGCTAATGCTTCAAGTGAAGACTGTTGAACTTCTGAGGAAAAGCATTTCCACTGGGCTTCAACTGATAGGGTCTTTTGAATACTGAAACCCTGAAATTTAAGATCAGCACTGCCAATAGCCAATAGTTTATGCCAACATTTAACAAGTACTCAAAGTTCTCCCCAGAATTTTATTCTTGACAGGATAGGAAGCAATGTCACACAAACTGGCCTCTTAATTTTGGACCTTGGAAAAAGAAACTGACCACATAATCTTACCTCTGTGTCCATTTTGATCACATCACAGGATATCAAAAGATAGAGTTGTCATAAAATTATTAGTTACACTCAAAAGTTCATGTTTTCTTAGCGCTATAAAGACGTCTCATCCATTCGTACATGTACAATCATATCTACAATTCCATGAAAACTGGAAAATAAAAACTGTACTGCAACATTCTTCCCTCCTCTCTCCTATTTGTTTTGTTTTTTAAGCAGTGTTCAGACAGGGACAGGCAAACCAGATGCCGGCGGCGTTTTTCAATTCATTTCAGTGGGGGTCGTGTGTTTCCGCACCGGCAGTACGCAATGCAGGCGTTGCCGCAAAAAATGTTGCCGGCGTGCGGGAGAGAAGTTGAGCCAGATTCAACTTTAGGAAAAACGGAGCCCCACGTCACGCTCCGGCGGCCACTGAGATCGGTCAAACCTCCAGAGAGAGAGAGAGAGAGAGAGAGAGAGAGAGAGAGAGAGAGAGAATCACAGAGAGCGAGCGCCGGCCTCGATAAAGCTGTTAATCAATGGGGGGGGCTTTAATGCATTAAAGCACCACATTATAGCTAACAATGAGCAGAACAGCAAACATAGCTATCAAGTCTGACTGTGCAGGCAACCAAGGTAAGACGAGAATAAAAACAATATTAATCTTGTACGTTTAGGAAGTACTCAACAATAAATAGTGTAACAATGAAAAGAAATTCGACATGGGAATTTATGTATATTCAGCCCATAAATCCAGCTTACTCCTCCATCCTTTGACAGCAGTGAAGTGGACATTAATATTCATTATGAAAACCATAGCTTGCATTAGATCCAATTTTAGCCATTTTAGCCTTGTGCGCCAATTTTCTGTCTGAGTTAAGTGGAAGCACTTGACACATGAAACATCTGGTCATGGAGTTGAAGTTCTTTTTTTTCTGCTTCGACATCTTAAAGCTGGATCTCCAAATGTGACGAGTTAACTTTGCATCATTGTATCTGCTTGTGCATAAGAACACAAGCTTTTATGTGTTACAATGTGGATGACATAATGATTATTTCATCAGGTGCTAAGAGTTCTTGCTCTCAAAACTCACTTTCCAGTCTTTACAAATAACTCCCCATGCACTGGAGGTTCAAGGCTCTCAATACAAAGACTGGACAACTGCTTGCTGACTTTCAGCAGGAGATGGACGGCTCCGTGCAGGGACTTCAGTGTCACTGTTTAAGGACACTCTCTGACACTGATGTATTGTTTTCCTGACAGTTAGTTTTGGAATTTAGACAGTGGTAAAAAAACAAAACATTTTCATGTGCAGGCTTTATGTTAATAGCCATTTAACATATGTGACAAAGCTATCCAGCTTATATATGCAAAAATATGATGCCAAAACAAAAAGCTTATCTGTAATTTTTTAAAATCTTCTCAAATTAAGTTGTTTTCTTCACAGTAGGCTGCTACATATATACAATTTTGTGAGTTAATAATTTAACTCAGCTATATGACATATTATTAGACATATTGTTAGTCTTATCCCATTAGTTTGATCTAGACTATAGTAGTGCCACAAAACATGTATTGTACAGTACTGCATACAGTGATGATGTAGCAAACCTGCTGCGGGGCATCTCTAATGAAACCATGAAGTCGATCTTCTAAATGACCGAACACTTTCACTAAACACAAAGTTCAGAGGATGATAGGAATGTTGTTAGTTAGTCACTGTCTTTAGCCACACTCCATTAACTTCTGTACAAATTGTCATGGCAATCCATCCAAATGTTGCAAGATTTCGGTTTGAACCAAAACTTGCTGGAGGCTCTAGAAATAAGGTTATGGCATCACATAGTCAGTAGGATTCAGTTTCTGGGGATCCTTCAGCCTGGACCAAGGAGGTTGGACCGACCAACAGACTGACATAGCTATCCTTTAGTCTACAACGCTACCATGCCTAAAAATCTCATTGTCATCAATAAATATCGTCACCTGAAAACCATCTGCGGCAGTTACAGCAGGTTAGGTCACTTCTGAAGCTCTTATAAATTTTGGTAGAGATGAGAGTCATTTCCTAAGCTATTAAAATGTTTTTACTCTTAAAATGTATTAAAATTATTTTTGTCCAGGGCTAAAGGCTTACCCCGAGACACTAGGTAAATATGGAACCACCAGTGTTACTTAACCAAGCCAAAGCCCCATTTATCTTTGATCCAACATCTGAAGAAAATTACATTAGTACTGCTATATACTGTATGCAGTTTAATGTAAAGGGAAAGGGAAGGTTTAAACACTAGTAAAATAAAATATTAATTGCTTTGACCACAGAGGCCTGGTTTAGGGAATGGGGTTGTGGTAAAGGTTTGAAAAGTCATTACTAATCATTCAGCCTGTCGGCTGTGTTTATATGCACCACTTCCAGTACTACTGAGTTTAATCTGACTTCCTATTTGAAGGGGGAAAACTGGCGAGGCAGAACACATTTTCGACAGACGTAAAACAGACATGCAAGTCAAAATAAACGCTCCGGAGTGAAGCCTGAGCCCCGAAGCTCTGCCTGTGCACTGAACAAGTGTGTATGTATGTGTGCGTGTGTGGGGCAAAGGAAAAGGGGAAGTGGAAGACCAGATTACAGCCACTCTCATTTCCACGCTGGGGCATGACAAAAGGGTCCGGGAACGATTTCATAAAGACGTTTTTTTTTTTTTTTTTCCTCAGTGGAGAACGTGACATCCCTGCCCACAAATTAAAGACAAACTTTGGAGACCAAGAGGAAAAGATCACCAGTGTCTATGGTCCTATAGACGCATAATCAATGCAGCTTCACCTCAAACCATGACGACAGTAAAACTACAAAATGAATACATAAAGTCTCCAGGATAACTTCCCTGATGTTGCATCTACCCTACACATACAGTAGGCTTGGAGTGCTTAAGCTCATGGGTGGTCACAATGTGACAGTGAAGAACACCATAACCTCATGGTGGATAAAAAGCATCACTTCTCCAAATCCCTTTAATCTGGGGCCTCGTTTCATACAAATGCTTGATGATTTCCATTTAATACACTTTAGAAGATGGATACATCCGGTCAGAGAGCAAAACCTGTCATGAAAATGCACTGAAACACAAGGGCTTAGTGCCACAATGGGCTTTGCCATGGCAAACACTGGCCATGGCAAACACTTTTGATGCATCAAAAGTGTTTGTATGTGTGTGTGAGCTAAGTGGAATTTGTTGCTTGCAACCACATAATTAAAAAACTGTGTTATTTCACTATGGGATTTAAAGCAGATTCAGATAGAGATGTTCAGCACTATCAGTGTTTGATACTGTTTGCTGTACATTTACTTTGGTATTTAGAACCAGTGTGAGACAGGTGGCACCTAAAATTATACTGAACAGAGATATCGCAGTAACGTCTTTGCTTATAGCACTGATGGTACATCACGTGATGTCATTTATTATGAGCCAGATACACATTAGTCATGCTAGAACAGAAAATGTATTCATCAGATTGTATGGATAGTGTTGCCTCTGATCTGATTCCTCTCAAAAATAGAAAATGGTGAGATGGTTAAAAGATAACGTGTCATGCCTCTTGCGCATTTATTGTGCAAACACAGGACTCAGGATTTGGTTTGATGGTAAACTATTGGTTCCAATACCAGTAACATATGTTATTGTCCAATAACTATGTATGCAGCACAGGAACAGTTTTTATACTGTGTCTGGGACTGGTTCTCCATCCATCTACCGCCTTTGGACAGTGTACGCAGGGTGTAATTGGGCTATAAAAATGACCAGCTTGCTCAATAAAATTGTCACATTTAATTTCTTTAAGAACATGAACAGGTTTTTAAGTTGACTGGATTTAGGCAAAACCCCTTACTGATTTAGCAGAGTTAAAATAAATAGCCTTTATGAGAACAGAAAAGCCAAGGGCACTTGGTCATGTATTCTGAAATACTTAGAAACATTGCCAGACCCATAATATAATTTGACCAAACACGCTCTTCTCCCATGCTCGCAAAGTTAGGTTGGCAATGTTTTTTTTTGGTCCTACAATTGGCTGTTATTGCAAATTGTTAATATTACAAAACATTTTGGAGCATCTCTAATGACAACAAAATGGGTAACACTTTAAAATGGGACAAACAGTTATTTCCACCCCATTAAGGACATAAAACTCCCAATGACTGAGACAACAGGGCAGTTCTCAAAATGTAACTGAATGTCGAAGGCCTCCTAGAAAGCATGTATCATGAAAAACAGCAAGCCAAGGTAAAATAAAACATACAATGGATAAATTGCAATAATATTAGGTTATCAGTATATCTTCTGTAATGACATTTCTGCAAAACACCTATGGAGGAGAAGCAAAACTGTTTTTTTTGTTTGGTTTATTTTTTTGCTTCAAATGAATGAAATTTAATAATATTATCACAAACTTAGAATTTGGTTTTCAGACATCTTTAACAGCTATTATATTATATCATCTTCCTGTGTCCACCAAAGTAAAATAGGATGTTATCAGTGAAGGGAAAGAGAAAAATATATGTATGACCTGGGCTGTCAGTAACGATTATCTTCATTATTCATTTGCTGATTATTTTCCTCAATAAATAGTTTCAATTGGTCCATAAATGTTATGAGAATAGTTGAGATATGCAATTTATCACAAAGACAATTTCATACAACCTAAACTGAGTATTACATGTAGTATTACACAACAAATAAAAGCAACTTGAGAAGCGGAGACTCAAGAATATTTGGTATATTTTCTTAAACAATTGATCATTTAATCAAGTTGCTGCGGCTGAAAAGTAAAGTCATTGTCGCAGGTTTCATTGTGTTTAGGAAAAAGGGGAGAAAGTCCAGATGTTTTCATTAGATGTATCACTTTCCAAAATATCTGTAACATTATCTGTAAAATCTACAAATAGCTTAGTCGTTCTCTAACTGACTCTATGTAGTACATTTTGAGAAGAAAAGAATACACAGTGGATTATTATTTAAATAAAATACTCAACGTGCTTCCAGTTTGGCTCTGCCTGTCTATTTATGGCTGCGACTGAACACACGTTTCTCATCTTAATATATTTTCTGCAGACAAGACACTGTCACATTGCTGCTACAGTAAAGAAACTACACGTTTGTTCCAAATGGATTGATAATTAGGCTGTATAAAACAAAATGCAGTCGATATGACCAGCAGTTACATGGTACCATGATCAGTTCTGCTGACGGTATTGGAGAAAGACATTTAACTATGATGCAGTTTCTCTATTGCCATTCCAAAAGAGAGATCTCTCTGTCTGAGCCTGTGTTGAGTGAGGGGCGCGGCCAGCTCTATGTGACACACACACACACACACACACACACACACACACACACACACGACCCTGCTCAGCCTTTCTCTCTTTGTGACAATAGTGGAGGGAAACAAACGCTCAAAAGTGTGGTTACACTTGAGTCGACAAGGACAATGCTCATTACAACAAGACAAAGTCTTGAAGTCTTATGAAGTCTTTTGCACATAAATATGATCGTTCCAAACATCTAGTTAAAGAACATCACATACAGGCAAAAAAAAAACATAGTTTTCTATTTCTATTTAGATCATCTCCTGTTGCCCCATTCAACTCAGGTGTGCTGTGTATGCTAGCAGCCTGGAGACCACACACAGCTAATCCTGGCAACTATGAAGTAATTAACTGGATAGTTAGGACTTTTAACCATTAATCCATGTTTGTATTAGATTAACATTTTAAATGCTTCAGATTTCACATTGTTCAAATAATCATGAGATGTTACCATGAAAAAATGTTACAAAATGAAAGGCAAATTTTGAACGTATGGCAAGCTGGTACTGTTTATAGGTTTGGCAAATTGAGACCCCTAAAAAATAAGTATAAGACTGGAATGAGTGATGACACTGATGTGTTGACACTCATGGCATGAAGCAGTTACAAGCCCAGTGATTGGGCTGGCCTTCAAAAGAAACAGTATGCATGGCCTCAACCTTGACCATGATATCTGCTTAGAATATCCATCTACACTAGCTAGAACCCCCCAAAATAGCACATCCAGTAGTAGTCCGCACGGTGAAAGAGGACTATATTGGTTAAAAGAAAAAAGCGCCACATCCTCCCAGCATCTGGAGATGTTGTGAGGGGGTAGCTGGAGGTTGGAAATGTCACTGACAGTTCCCAAACTCTGGAGAACAAAGCCTGCTTATTCATCACTGAACTTTTGCCTAAGAAGTATGTGCACTCAAACACCCACAAACACTTAAGTTGCCTCCGTCTTAGCCATAAAATTTACATTAATTCAGAGAGAGCAGCCTTAAATCTTGCAGAATTTTAATACCTGTGGATGTAATTAAAATGAGTGAAAATAATAACAGCAAGTAGGGGGAAGGAAACACAAATCCTTTCCAGAAATGTGAGCAGACATACCAAGGTCTGCAATGGCACCAGCATTCTTTACTAATTCCCAAAGCCCACTGGCACTGGTGCAGAGAGTGAAAGGGACGCATATGTAGCTTTACTGTCAAGAAAATCACTGGATCCATACATTGTTTGGACTTAACGCATAATCCTTTCCATTGATAAAATTATGTTGAGTGTGCCTGGCTGGAAATCCACAAGTACAGGGCTTCAGCACACATGCTTTTTCCCTTCTCTGGTTTTCCTTTAATTTGCAAATCTTGTAATCTAAGCCTAGAGCTGACTGAACCAACTTCTAAACCAGCACCGCTGTAGCGGCCAAGGCTCCAATCTGTTTTCCATTTAAGTGTCAAGACGGCATCCTTTTTGGTGGTTAACAAAATCTGTTATTTCAAAATGATTATATGCTAAAAATTGTGTGAGGACCTTAGTAAGTTTATGAACAGGCCCAATGGAAAGTACTGTGCCGCACCCGGAAGCCTTTTTCCTTCTCGTCTTTGACCAGAGTGTTATTTACCAAGCACTTCTGTAGGGGGAAGAACCAGGCTGTGCCATTCAGCCAGAGGTCAGGGTTTCTGCTTTTCAACACAGTGCATGTTTTCAGCATTAGTGTCGAGCGACGCCTGGGTGATTCGCCAAACCGTCAAAACGCTGCCTGTCTCAGTGTCAGTGAGGACATAGGAAAAGCAGAAGCAACGGCAACGGCGTCAGACAGACAGGGGGGCGGCAGTCCCTGGAAAACATCAAGAAGGTGGTCTCCATCAAGCCCCAGCTGAAGACAGACTTCCTTATTTCATTTCCCGGGGAGGATATATTGAGTTAAATTTTGTGTTGGTCTGGAAGAGCAGCATAAGTAAATGGAGGAGGCGGGGGGGAAGGGAGGGCATGGACTGGGTACGGAGAGGTGCCTTGGGGTCTGTCACTTTTTAAATTTGCTTTCTTTCACTAAACAAAGACATCACATTCCCCGTCTCAACTCTGAGAATCCCAGGGATCTATGCATCTGTTTAGACTCCTTTTTGTCTGCCCATGGGGCGTTCAGGTACTGCTCAAATTCCAACCATAGTGCCACTAAGAGTCCATGATTCACAGTCGCTAAGCCTACATCACTGGCTCAGCTCCAGTTGGGTGCATGTGAAGGGTTCATAACAAGAAGCTGGGTGTCCTTTGATGCCTCTTATTATTAAGAGAAAATTACTTTCAGATGTAGGATTTGTAGTTCATGACATTGCAAAGAGTGAAACACTTTCCACTCTCTTCTGCACTTTTTAAAGACAAAATGTCATGAAGATGGGTTATTCCAACAGCACAAAGAGGTTGCTTTAGTTTCTGTCCTTTTGTTGTCCTAGCAGTCAGGACCCAACAAAACACTCATCTATACAATTTAACAATAAAATCTGCCACTAATTCTACATTTGGAAAGATTGGGAAGATAACACCACCACAGAGGTGTTGGTTTGACTATATATTTATTAATGGGGTTGTAGTTAGCGGTGGTTTGTGGTGAAATGTGTTTCTAATGTTCTCCAGCTTCAAACAAATGCTCAATTTGATTCAGATAAACAGATTCATGATTTGCTGTGTCGACATCTGTAATGCTGTCAGTCAAATCTCAGTTCATAATGCCCCTTGTGAGTGTGTGGACTGACCAGATAAATGAAATTATACAAATACAAAATAACAACAGGAACTGACTCATTTCATGGGGGTGGAAAAAAATACCAAAAATACCAAATCTTGACTTAATTTATCACACTTGTCAAATAACATCCATCACATTGTAAGGCAATCATGGGTAACATACAGTATACTGTATGGTAACAATTTATCCAATAAACAAAATCTAATCAAAGCTGCTCTAATCCATAGTTTTATATGAATAAATGTACTAATAACTGATGATGTGTAAGAACAGCCCCTAATGACCCACAGAGAATTGTCAGAATTTTCTCCAGCTCCACCGGCTTTTTTTGACATCTTTTAGCTAATTGTTTTGGTTTTACAGCCTGTAATTTTGCTGATGAACCCACGGTATGCTGCCTGCCCAGCCCCAAACAGCAAGTTCGTGACTGGCTGGTGAACACAGTGGAGCATTTAGCACTTAAAAACTCAGATATTTTTTTTCAGGAGTTGGTAGAAACCAAAAGAATTTAAATGGAGAGTGAAAATTAGACTTCCAGTAATCAGGTGAACACAAACAGAAGTCAATGTGTCTCTGTGTCTGCTGGTTTTGTGAATAGGCAACACTTGCCAACATGTTTGCCATACAAAAACTAAGTAACAATATGTCCCTGTTGTGTTCAGAAAAAAAACGCAGCTTTAAGCTTAGCTTTGGCCTCTCTGGAATATTAATAGCCAGTTACATTCAGGTCATTGCTTTACTATAAAGTGTGTTTTATCCGCCTTAGGCAGAAGGCTAGTGATGCAGTGATGCTCTCCTGTACGAGACCTGGACTCCATGTGCACATTCTACTTTCAGTGTGTTAATGTGAAAATTCTGGGTGCACTCATAGATTGGCAAAATACATGGATGTTTCAAAGAAAAACAACTACTAAATAACGTTAATATTGTGAGTAACGTGATGGTGGACTAAAATTAAACCTGGCTGTTGTCAAGTTAGTGTGTTCTCTGCCAGTCGATGTCTATTCAGCTAAAACTTTTTTGAGGAAAGAAGCTTCATTCTATCAACACTGTCTAATCAGGGTTTCTGTAGTTTCAACAATTCCAAAAGAATGAATATTCTCTCCAGCTAAACTTGCATTCTAATCAATAATTCAGTCATTCTCAATAGTTTCAATAATTATCAATTACCTAAGCTTATCAACAGTTTGGCTTTGAATCAGGTCCTTAATTATCTGGATCAAGTATCTTGTGAAAGTGTGTCAGATTTTGTATTTGGACTTACTAGGAAGAGGTTAACCAGTTAGTGCAGTTGTGAATAGAGTTTTATTCAGATTTCTGTTAACCCTAATACTACCAATATTGGCCTCAAACTCATATCTGGTTGATGGTGTGCTATTCAGTCACTGCAGTAGCGTTTGGTTTCGAATCCTTCATATGCAGGACTTACAGCAGAACAAGGAAAAAGACAGCAGAGGACAGCTGAGGCATTAAAAACATCTAAGTTGTGTTGAGAGAGGAGGTGAGGTCAGCTTTATTATGATGAGTGAACTCACCCAGAGGACCCTGTGCTCTTGCAGACCCCCAGCAGGGGCCTCTTGTCTGCAAAACTGTCCGTCTTCAGAGGACCTGAGGAGGAAGAGGAGTCATAGTATTAGGCAGATGAGAAACAGAATGATCTGCACACAACAAAGAGGGACATTCTTTAAACGAACATGTGAGGCCTCTAGTGCTGCCCACCCTCATTCAACAGGCAGCCTATTACCATGACAGGAAACGTGCTGATTACATTACTACTGTTGCCCTGTAATTCAATTATGGTCACGAAACATTTTTGATGAATGGAGATTTTTTTTTTTTTCTTCCAAAATCAGGCCTTATTTTGCAAGTTAGTGGACCAGCCAACACGTGGAATCCACACACTTTGGGGTTCTACCTTTTTCTGGTCCTTCAAAAAACTGAAACCTGTAATGTGTATGTGACAAAATTGAAATGAGCTGGATAAATCTCCTTAACGTTGCAAAGGGGAGCAAGTTTTTCTGCTTAGTTTGTTTTGGGGGGTTTAGGGTGGAATTACAGCCGACCCAGCAGATATATTTATAAAAAATAAAGAGAAAACATGTTGTATTAAATGGACTGATCCCATATTTTCCCTGATTGTCTCATTCTTGAAGACGGATGGCGGATCAGGGTATTGAGGGGATGGGGGTGCTTAGATTGAAGAAGATGTTACCCTTTGGAGCACTGTAATTTGAGGCTTGACAGTAATCAGCCTGAGTTCCTGTGGTATGGCGTGAGAGCAAATGTGCCTTCCATACGAGCCTTTAACACTCCCAACAGGGTCCTTTCTTCTTTCATGTTTCTGTCGTCGGACATCATTCCCAGTCAAGATATTGAGGCGTAACATAAATATGACTCTCGGAGACTTAGTGAAATGGCACATTTACTAAAATAAACTTTCTGGGAAAAAAATGCAATATTTAATGAATAGAGAGACTTTGATTTGAATACTACCGAAATGGACAATGATTGAAGCAAGTACTAACTTCCATGTGGACTTCTGCATGTTTCAGTGAAATAGAGGGGATGGGTTCATGTTTAGATAATACTTTAACATGGTCTGAAACATTACAGACAAGATGCTTATTGTTAAACTTCATAGAATTATTTTTACAGTGGGGAACGTCACAAGTGTGGCTCGATTATGAAGACATACAAACTGACTTCCACTGAATATATATATATATATATATTCACATTTCCTCAATGCTCATTTGTTATCAATCAAGGGAACAGTGTTGCCTCATTTTCCAGGACAACGGAAGATCATAGGTTGTTAACTCCAAAGAGGATGTGGACAAACGCATTTACTCCCTTTGGAAAACCAGTACTTCCCTCTCTATTCTAGGAAAGGGGAACCTTGCCTTATTATAATCAACACCTATTTTCAGGGTCTTTCTAAGTCCACCCACCCACGGCCTCGCATCTCAGACAATTGGCCTTTTAATGGCTCACCACAGTGCAACACTGTTTGCGCCCTAGCAGATTGCAATCAGCGTCCTTCCCTCCAGTAGTACAATTCATATTTATTTTCTGCTGAGAGAATTGCTCCCCTCATGTGTTGGGGCTATCTGCTGCTTCTTATTACTGTGGTTTGCTTTCATCCACTTCCAGCACTCTTCAAATGCTGCCATTGTATGTTGTTGAAATCTGCCAAAAGACCGGAACACGGACGGAGAACAAAAAGATGATTTTCTCACCAAAAAAAATGCCACAAACCAGCGGAGCTATATGGCAGCTTTCACAGCACTGATTGACACCTGCAGAGATGAAATTTAAACTTCATGTCTGGAAAGGAACTAATCAGTGGAACAACTAAACCATTTGCACCACGGCTTTGAGGATATGAACGCTGGTATTCATGCTGCATTCAACTTTCCAGTGTCTGAGGACAGTGGAACCAGTTAAACATTTGTTTGTCATCACTGTGACTATTTTGCTATTTGAGGAGACATTATAAATGAAATCAAATGTTTCACTACTGCTGACACCAATTAATATAATAATAAAAGTAAGAAAAGATGACATTTTAATATAAAAATCACACAACTTGGTGTGCATTATTTCTTTAAAAAGAAGCTGAAATCACTTTTTTCTTTATAAAATGAGGATTTGGGGGAGATGGGGGGGTTACTGAACATTTGGTTGAGATTATGAAAAATAATTGCAACTTGTGTAAAACCTTAAGACTGGGAAAATGTGTTTTACTGAATAGATAAAGAAGGCCTACTTTGTTTTGAAAGTGATATTCAGTATATCAATTCTCAAATATTATGTTTGTGTTCATCCTGTCCTGTAATTTTCATTCCGTCAGCAAAAATTATTAGTCATTATGGCAAGTGAAACAAAAACGAATCAAATCAATATCAACAATATTCTATTCAAAATTCTGGGGTAAAACCATGGCAACGTTCGCTATTTAAAATGTTATTTAGGGATGAGAACACAGTTACAATGATTTTCCACATGGGTAATGTTCTGTCTAATGTCCTCCAACTTATTACAATGTTAAACCACTTCAGATGAGATTTTCCTAATGTAGCAGCTCTCTGTGTCAAGTTCATCCTCTCACTACAAGGCTATTCCCAGCAAAGCACACCTAAGACGTTTCAAATGTGGCTGACATGCTGTTGGCACTGCTTTCTTTGAGTTCACCTTTGAGGATACTTTTAGGCCACAGGCTGTCACTCTAAACTGTGCTCCCCAAATGCTGGAACCATTAGGCAAAGTCAACAAAATTAGTGCAAGTTATTGCAAGACGGTGACACTGTCAGTACACTACAACTGTTGGCTCTCAGCCACAGTGAATCACAGCTAGTCTCAATGCAGCGCTGGGTTTGTCGTTATCGTTCAGGTTACAGTTAAACATAGGGCACCAGTGCTCAGTGACAGCTGCTGGGCACCTTTACAGGTTGTCCACCTGCACAGTTAAACACCACAGTTAACTCTGCTTCCTGCACAATGCCTTATTACAGAATTCAAGCAGACCATGAGTTTTTACAGATCCACTGGGGGTGAAATACTGAGATATAGAGCACATTGGTAGGTTCTCTGAATGTCATCTTAAGACCAGACTCTTTTCTCTCATAACCTAATAATGACAAGATTCAGCTAACAATTCCTTTTTTGAATTTGATGGCGTGGTAAATGAAGCACTATGATTGGATTCGTGTTTATTTTTTATGTTTGATAAAACCAATAGCCAATAACACAACAATTAATAAATAAGTTTCCATCAAAATTTGAACTGAATTTACAAAACTGATAAAAGAAAATGTGAATTCATCATTATGCTAGTATTGGCTATTTGCTAACTCTGAGCATGAAAACTTGATATGGTGATATGAGGCTGAAGTAAAGCTTAGGAGTAGAATATGATGGGACTGATCACATGCATGCTCAAACACTCTTTGTTACATATCTTCAGTGTGTAATAGTCAATGCATTCCAGGGGTTAATTAATGATGATCTGTTGTAATCTAATATTTAACGTACCTGCATGTCTGCCTCTGTTCTTGTCCATCTTCTGCATGCATTCGTTTATTTCCTACTTTCCCAGAATGACTTTTGCCACTTACCATTAATGCAACATGCCTCCTGGCAACATTATAGAATTGTTTATTGACAGAAGAATTTGTATCTCTTCCTCTTCTATTTAAGATGTCTGCCTGCATAACTACAAAATGGCAGCTACAAAGAAGAGCGCACTGTTTTAAGACTGAAAAGTTTGATTCAGTTTTAATGTTCTGGGAGTAAGAACATTAAGTAAGAGGGAGACAAAAGCTGAGGTATAGGTTGCTACAAATACAAAAGGTATCCATAAGATGTATGTGTACTTAAAGAGAATATTAAGGAATCTTAAAGAGAAGATAGAGATTCAGAAGAGCTGGAAAGCTTCAGAGGAGTTGCTAACAGAACACTGAAGGCACAGTGAGAAGTTTCCAGCAGAGCTTTGGCAGCAAGAAAGCACTGACTTCAGAGGCTTGCCACTGCTGACTGAGAGAAGGCCAACACTAATCGTAGATTGACTTTAACATTAGGATGAGGCAGCATGGAGCACTCTTTAATTTTAATGATATAGCACCACTTAGAATGCCCACAACCCAAAACTGCATTAGGATGTGCCATACAAAATTTAATTTTAAGTGTCGACCTTGAACACCGAAATCAAGTTAACCAACGTGGGTTTTTTTCCAGGACAGACATTTTAAAGTCGTCCTGAAAAAACACTTCAGAAGACTTACAAAGAAAAATGTGTTTTTCTGCCATATCCCTTCCACGTTTAAGGATTAGAAAGATAAATCTAGTGTTAAAAAAATAAAGCTAAGTGAGCATTTGTGGGTGGCAGTTCATGTGGTGAGACAAGGTGCTTGGAGCTGCACAGTTGCCAAACAGATGCTGTAATGAAGCCCTTAAAGGAATAGTTTGACATTTTGTGCAATACAATTATTAAAACCGCAACTCCTTTTTACACTTTAGTTGTTACACCAAGTAAACACACAAGATAGAAGGAATCGGTTAATGAGCTTGAGAGGTGCTGCTAGGCGGGGGGGTTTTTTTGGCAGAGCCAGGCTAACTGCTTCCCCCTGTTTCTACAGCTGTTTGCTTCATATTTGGATGAAAGTGGCATCCATCTTCTCATCTAACTCTGGGCAAGAAAGTGAATGAGTCGGTTCCTCAAAATGTTGAATCATTCTTTTCTAAAATGTATTCCAACTTATGAGGGCGTTATTATGAAGTGCAGCATTGCAGAGTCTCATGGTGCACTTAATGTCACCAGTGTTAAACAACAGACAGAAGAGCTGACAAAAACATCATCTGAACTTGGAATATGAAGTGTGTTTAGACAAGGTGAAGGTAGCAAGGTTACTCACTGATATGAGGAGCTGGCAGGATGCGAGCGGCTCGCACAGGACCGTGACGCACAGAGAACAGCTCCTGAGCTTCACCTGCCAACTGAAAGAGATGATTGGAATTAAAGATCATCTAGACGTTCACAGATCTACTCCATTAGAGAAATAAAAGTTGAGCAAAGTTAAGATTAAACCACATATTCAGGCATTAGACAATCCAGAAGTGTTGTCTACCTGTGGCCACAAACAAACCCTAACCTTTATTTGCTTTTTTCTGTCCTCTGCAAAATAAAGTTATGAAATAGCATGAAGGATAAAAGCCTCAGGAGAATTCTGCAGAACAACAAAAGCACAAGGACAAAAATGTATTTGTTCACACTGTAAGAAAAATAATCTATTCCAACTGTGTGTTCAACTGGTTTGTTCATAGAAAGAGACAAGGGAGGCAGGGAGGGAGGATGGGGAACAAGGGCGGCCTGGTGGTTGAAGTCCCAGCCAAACCACGAAGTAAAATCTACTGAGCACAGAATAAAAGGCTCAGTGGCATCGCAATGCAAACGAGCTGCCTACACTTACTGTGACAGAGCCAAACAAGGAAGGGTTGGGGGATACGGGTTAATGCCAAGTGGGCAGAAGCCCGTGATGTCTCTGTCTCAGCCAGACGGTAAAGCATATGAAACACTCAACAGTGTTTCCAGCACATCTCACGTGATCTAGACAACTTTATGGTTTTCACTGCGTGATCATAAAAGGATGAAGATGAATGTTCACCTTCACTTACTTTTGCTCTTACCACTGTACCCACTTTTCAGATTCCTACTTCAGTTATTCCTTAAAACACCCTCTGACCAAGAGGGAATAAGTAAACTACTAAATATCTGGACACGTCTATCCATTATTCAAAACAAGTCTGGTGGCTGCACTGCAGTCTACTTCTGGTGCAGAAACTTGAATTTCCACCTCTTCAAATCATGGATATCTCCTTTACGTGATATTTTTGTATGACAGCTCCAGACCATGATGACTTTGCTCTTTGATTGTGACAGAAACAAATACTTTTTGACAATTCATGGATTCTGATACACATACAAGAAATGTTGTGTAAATGTTAAAATATTTTAGGCCAACAATATAGTAGAAATAAAGGCTTCTGCAGTTCAAGTGTCTGTTTTACAGTTGATGATCAATACAAAGGTTTGTGGGCTCATCAGCGCAGTGATCAAACAAGTGCATTCCAGCACATTTACACAGGCTTGAAATTACATCTACGGATAAACACCAAAGGTCGGCCTATTAGAGAGGACTTTAAAGTTTGCTGCTCTTTATTACTGAGGAGATGCAGCTGCAGTGTAAAACACTTTAATGGATGTGTGTGTGAGTTAAGCTTCATGTGTTCATATGTGATGTCAGCGTATTAGGTCAATGGCCTGTGTGGCTCTTGGCGGTGTCTGGCGTGTGTAATGGCACATTGTTCTAAGTGCAGAATGCCCCACTTTACTCATTCTTTTATGCGTTAAATTACAGTGAAACCTGCATTATCACTTTACTAGTACTTTAATCTGTTTGTTTTAAGTCTTTAAACCCATCTGAGGGGATGATCGCTCTTTTGTGCAATTAGTAGCCTTTTCAAAGTGGCGGATTTGGAGCTGTGTTTTTATTCAAAGTGCTTGAGGCCCAGCGGTGGTAGATTAACACTGGAGACATGAGCAGGTTATACAAGCACTGATAGCAGGAATAAAAAGGAGGTTGGCAGCAGGGTAGGATTCCTGTACAGGCAAATGGACCTGCGATGGGGAATAATGGAATTTGCTGGATTAAAATGAGACGAGGGGAGGGCCGGAGGTTAATGCGCCGGGTTATTGTGCATTACCCTGCCGTTCATCCTCGCCTTACATGGCTCTGTGTGACATCCACTGCCATCAACAACATTCCCACCATTACATTAGCGGGGCCCGGCGTATGCAATATGCCAAATTGCTTTTTCAAAGTTGTTTTCCCTGCACACAGTCATTCATTATATTCGTTTCATTTGTGGCTCAGATGTTTTTGTGGAATCACAGTGTCTGCTCTTCTGTTTTAATCTCCCAAATGTAATGCCATAAGCTGTGAACAGATATCTGGGCCATATTCACAAGTGAGTCCGCTCACTAACACAGTGCTGGACATATTGGAGGTTTTGTGGAGGCAGCAGGTGCTTCAGGGATCACACAGTAACAGGTGCTTCCAAAACGCAGCACTACTTATAATGCTGAGCTGTAAAACCTTTTTTTTTTTTAAGAATCCAAAAATGTCATTCAGTCAGCTAAGTACAGATCACGTCATTGATTTTTGACTGACTGTGACACAAGAGCAGAATTAAGTAAACTATAACTCCACAATATTCAATTCTGAGGCTATTTGGGGTATTTTTTGTACATTTCATATATTTGTTTAGTTTTTTTCAAGTTGGACTTTCAAAAAGGTTTGAGGGATTTATCCAACATATTTACAACAACTCAATAGGACTAAAAGATATCCAGCCACAATCAGCATAACTTAACACTGTAGATTTTTCTCATTTCCCTGGATGCAGCCGTAGCTCAGTTTGTAGGGATTGGAGAGTTGCCGGGTCAAATCCAGCACGTACTGGTCGGCACGGAGCGATTGTGGTAGATTGAGAGGTTCCAGGTACTGACATTTCTCCCCAACAGTTTATGCATGTCTACAGGTCATGTGTGTGAATGAAGAAAAACAACAGAGCGATTAATAGTAGTCTTTTCTTCTGATTCATGCCAAATAAAACACTGGAAAACGTCTCGGGCATCCACGTTGAAGATTAATAGAAAGCACTTTCCAGTGAAAGCTTTAACATAAAAGCCACAATGTGTGTCAGCTCTACAGAACCAGAGAACAACAGCTTCCTCCTGAAACCACACATTTGTACTAATGTTCTGCAATCCTACAGATAGGTACTAATTTCTCAGCTCACAGTAGCATGAACTGAACCCGATGTTCTGTCCATTTTCTCTATTACAGAAACCCCATTTCTAAAGTCAAATATTAATATCTCAGTACAGGATTATGGACTTGTAATAGAGTACCAGGTCTCCAGCACATCCGCTGACACTTGCCACAAAGACTTTACTCCCAAACGGGTCATTTCATTTCAACACGTACACAGACAGACAATTAGTCCACGACAGTCTGCCTCTTATCAGGCAGCGGTGGATGACACCTCTCCAGTGCGAGGCGACAGTAATCTACATCGCCTAAACAGCTCTGTCAGCATCCATACAAACCAGTCAAGAGTCCCCATCTCGCTAGTGTGTGTACACGTGTTATGTTCGTACTCTGCTGGGCCATTACAGAGGGTGTTGGCTTAGCAACTGTCACAAACACTTCACAGCCACTCAAGGGCCAGAGACCAAGGCACCTTCACTGCTTACTTAAAGCCCTGTGAAAAAACACAACCCAGAAACATCCCATAAACTTTTAAAACTGAAAGAAAAACAATGAGGAAGGACTACGTGTGATAGCAGTCCGGGCTGCACGGCGTGAATCAGAATTGGTGTTGAGTTTGAGAGAGCCAGAGGAGCCTCACCAAGCTTATATTTTTACTGGGTGTGTGTAGTGTGGCTAAAACAGCTGTAATCCTCTGCTCCACCATAATAACTGCAACAGAAAATCTGCTTGCAGCACATCATGAGTTGCCACATCACAGTGGCCAATGTGTGTGCTCACGGGGTAAAGTTAGTCGTTGTGTCGTCTTACCCCATGGCCTGTGGATGTTTATAAAGAGACTGATTAAGGACTTTGGTGTGTTTAGATCTCACAGGATGTATGTGAAGTTTGCATGTTTCAGTGACAGCCTCTGCATGAAAGGCGATACTCGCTGAGTAAAAGCTTTCACAGCGTTTGTGGGTAATCTGTTAAATCACAGAGCGGACAAAATCTCCTAATGATTTTCAAGATGGTCTTTAAAGACGTGAATTCACTGAACAAGATATCTCAACCATTCTACTTGGGAAGAGTTTTGAGGTTTGCTCAGTCACATGAATATGTCTGAACAGAAAAATGTATTTCAACGAGCAGTTTTGCAGTAATTACAGCCTTTTGGACCTTTGTTGTGAGGTATGTATTTATTGAAGATGTGATTTAATTTCTGTGGTATACATCTGACCTGTAAATAATGGGGGTCATGTTAACCAAAATCACCCCTTCCATTATATTATCAAAAGGTCTCCCTCTTGTGGCCACATTTCACATTAGGTCAGCAGTGCTGGAACTGCAAAGATGACTTGTGTTCAGTCGTAGGATGGACTGAACTAAGGTTCTTTACAGTGTTCACAAGGAGGGGACACAATATCAGACAGGACAATCTAATGCAATACAACACACACTTCAACAAATACTCCTATATAGATCACAATTATCATAATTACTATTCCTGTTGTTATTATTCATGTGTAATTTCTCACTGGATTCTAACTGGACATAATAGTTTAGAGTCACCCACAGAGCTGATACACATTCATGTGTGTATATGTAGAGATGTACAGAGACATACAGATACACATTTGAATATGGTTTGTGAAGATGTGTGTATATTTTTGTTTAGCAGATACACTCAGAGTTAATGTTGACAGGTGTAGAAGACTTTCAGATGTAATGATAAGTTAAAAGACCCTGAAGCTAAATGGCTAATGCACACCAAAGAGGGCAGAGCCAATGCCAGTCATTTAGCTTCAGTACTCATCATGGATTTGCATATTGAAACTAAATTTGTTTCCAGAGAAAACGTTTCGATTGGCCGATAGCTGATTGTGCGTTCCGTTTATTTGTCCTCCTCCCGTGTTCTCTGTACACCCTTTATTCAGAAAACAGTAATGAAGTTCAACAGGATCTTTGGACTCGTGTTCAGCTCTGAGCCGGAGGTAAGTGCTACTGTTTGACTCAAATACTGCTCATTACGTGGTCAACAGTGCCACCTAGTGAACAAATGTCTACACTGCAATACAGTGCTGAATTTAAACAGGGACACACCAAAGTGCAGGTGAGACACTGATCACTATTCTACTGTATATGATATGATTGAAAACATTTGTCATCAGGATATTTAATTTTTTGCTTTGTCGTTGTAGCTTTTAATGGTTCACTGGACAGAATCAAGATAACGAGGAGTTTAATTGGTGTGGTTCCATTCAACATTTGTACTTTCTCATGATCAGATTGTCAGTCATAAAGCACTTTGAATTGCACTAACTTTTGTGAAATGTGCAACGTTTGATTGATTGTCATCAATCTTGATTTATGACAGATGTAATTAATTAGCAGTCTCTAAGTTATGTGTGGAAATATTTAATTATTAAAATAGTTACTGACATGCTGTGGATGCAGACATTCATCTTGTTAATGTTATGGAGTATAGCTCGTGTTTTCAGCTGGTCTCAATTGTTGTTTTCCATTAGCCACTTGGACTGTTGTGATGAACGTGTCCTTACAGGTCCAGGGTCAGCAAATGATTTGACCAGAGTTTGACTTTTGAACCCGATGAAGACATAATCCAATCACACAATCAATTGTAAGCACTGTCCATCGACACCGCAAGTACAAACATGTTCAACACCAAACGTTAGCAAAGTATGACATTCCTTATAATAACAAGGCCTATAGTTTATTAATGAAAGCACAATGCAAACGAGTTCTGAACCTATATCTCCTGGTTTTTGCATAGTGACCACAATAAGCTCATTTGTCATTGTAGAACAGTGAAAGAGTTTTGTATAACAAAACATTTGCTATTCATAAGTTATATCTGTACACTGCTACTCTTAAAATATAAATCTTTGACTATAATTCTTCAACAGACTTGTTCAGAATCAACCGGCCAAATCAATGCTTTGCTAATTTCTGCTCTTGACTTTTGAAGAATCGATCAGCCCTTTAGTTCTGTACAAGAATACAGTTATAATGAGCCAAATGATGATTTTGAACTAAATGTTTCACCTGAATTTAGCATTGCAAAGAAAACGTGACTTACAGATACGCTCCAGATCTGCATCCCATCAGTGTAGCCAATCATGAGGCAGAGAGGAGGCTCAGAAGTACCGCTGTGCATCTCCATAAACTCTGGGTTGCGTGCGGTGTCTGTGCAAGAGACATGAAATAGAAAGTTGAAATAAAAGATGCGTTAAATCATCAACCAACAAAGCACAACTGGATTACATCTGGTGTCATGTTAAATTTTGAAATACGATTTATTATCCATCTGACCACTTATAATTCTGCTCTCTGTTTCATCCACTTGACTTTAAAAGAATTTGCATTTTGTGTCAAAGCTCCAGATCACAAGTTCATAGACATTAACAACATTAAATGGTGGAGTTTCAAGAGCATAGCCTTAATGCAACATCATCCCAAATCTGAAAGTGTGTGTGCATCTTAAACTCAACTTTAAAATCTGTCCAACAGTTTAGAGCAAAGAGCAGCAAAACAATCACGCATGCTAGAAAATGTCATTTGAACATAAAAGTTCGAGCTCAGTCATTGCTCTCAAGTGAAGAGCCTAGTGTTCTGAAGTTAGAACTAGAGCTAAAGTTTATTCAGCAGAGTGAACTGTGACTCGCCATACATAAAAAAAAATGTCAACTAGAATGGAGTGACGATGTAAAATTATTAAACTTGTGAAAGAATATTTAATCATTTTTTCATCAAATGAATTTTTTCCTGTATTTATTTATTATTTAAGAAAGCAGCCTTTTGAGTACTAGTCATATTGTTGCTGAATCACAACCATTTATTCTCAGTCCAGCATTTCAGTAATCTGTGATTTTTTTTTTTGCTCCCATCTCAGTTTAAAACTGTACTCAACAGTACTCAAACAAACCAAACTTGTTACCTGACACTTACCGTTGATGTCAGCTTTTTCAAATCGAACCCAAATGATTTTCTCTTTTTCATCTGTGGGTGGAGCCCCAGTATATGCCTGGAGTTTAAAACACAGAGAGGAGAGTGGACAAATGTACACAGAAATACAGCAACAGACACAACACAACAAAGCTGTATATTCCAACATCTATTCACCACATCCAGTTTACCAGCCTGATGTTTTTTGTAGCAGAATTAACACTCAAAGAATATCTGGTAGACAACCTGCATTGCTTCAACTCAGGAATGAAGCAGGTCACATATTGGTTTCTAATCAAAGCTATGACTGATCATTCACAGAATGGTTTACTATGAGTAGCTTCCCTTCCACATGTTCTAATACAGCATATGGTTTAAATAGTTTTGTGTATGTGTGTTCAGAAGGTTGCCCACTTGGCCCCAAAGACTACACCTTCCAACACAGTCTGTGGCTTTGCACATGCAATCCCCATGTACAGGCACTGTCCAGGTTGTTCTGGACCAAAAACACTCAAATTACCACACTAATTACCACACAAATTATGTGCCTTTAATTGATACACCACAACAGTTTGGGACCTCCCAGCTGCAGTTGTTCAGAGACACACTGCGGCTGCTTTTATTTCATCTCAGTGGATTTTATTCTTCATTTCTTCTTCTAGACTTGTTTTTTTTTATATTCTATGTGCGTTTTTATCACTTTACATTCTTCATATCACATATTGTATATTATTACTGTACTTTGTATCCATGTATGTAATTATTAGGTAGTTAATGTTGGACTTTTAGCTGTTCATTGGCAGTGTGAGCGCCAATGGGTCATTAAGGGACCGTCGCTCAATTCCATAGCCTCTGTGTGCAGTAGAGCACAAATCATCACATGCAGAGGAGCCTTCTTAAGTTCAGAGTTTGTAAATTATTGACGCTCCCTTATTAACGCTTTGTCCTCTTAACTGATTAATCTTTGTTCATTTTCATTATCTTACATGACATTATTCCTGTTTATTTCATATCATATTCTTTATGTTAATTACTATTTCAAATGTTTATCTCTTCCTGTTTTGTTTATTCTCTTCTTACAGTAACCACACACACCCAAAGAACACACACATGATTGATTACAATAACCGACAATAAACAAGTGGCAAACGAGTGTGAGAGTGTGTTATTGAGCTGGACAGATTACCACAATCATCATGCTTGTTCTTAGCGGACAAACTGTGGAGGTGTGCATCCAGATAACAGCATCATACAAACTGCACATAATTATTCTTATTGAACTATTCAAAGATATATATATATATATATATATAAAAAGTATTCTTTAAAAAAAAAATCCTGGACACTTGATGACTGTGAAGATATCAGTGAGTTGATGTCATAAATGCTCATTTTCTAGTGTCAGATCATATCCGTGTCCAGTTCTTTACAACATAATGACTTTAGAACTTTAGAAGTATATACTATGCACTAATTAAGGAAAGAAATCAATGTTTTTGACAGATTTACACTGACAGGAGATGATGAAATCCGAACAGCAATGTTTATGACAGAAAATGTTTATGAGAAAATGTGTTTATGACATCTTTTGGAGCTTTCTCATCAAAACCAACAATATATATTTTCTAGAGCTGTGAGTAGCACTGCTATCTCCTTTGGGCACTGCATTATGGGACAACAGTGTCCATCAACAGCACACTGAAATGAAGGCGTTTTAGACACTTTACCAGCATGGACACAAGTGGAGCAGTGGAGTATGAGTGAATACGTGAAGTTACCTGGGGGACCACATCCTGCAGAAAGGTCACCACACTCTCCATGTAAGACTGCTCCCTGTGACAGCAAACAGCTCATGTCATCTCTAATACACAGTTATGGACAAAACACACTGCACATGCATACATAAGAGTATCGTGATTGAAGGACTTCTAATTAAATAATAAAAACAGATCTCCGTCTTACGTAGCAGCTTGTGCTCGGACCAGAACCCCTCCAGCACAGCGACTAGGTCTGCGTGGAGAGTCCGATGCCATTTTGTGTCCTGTCTTGTTGTCCTGAAAAGATACAGAGAGACATTTTAACATGACAACAGCATACAAACAAAAAGACAAACTTTCACTTGCACATATGAACCAATAGCTCTGTTTCTTTGCAGCATGCAAGAGTTGGCATGAAATCAAACCTTCACACGGAACAATGTGGGTGACCGGCCATTCTGCTGACCAGTTCCTCCACTGATCCTTATAGTACTGCATTTACGGTAACAGACTGCTTACTATAGTACTTTTCTAACTTCACTGATGCTCACTGGCCCCTTATTCACCCTTTCATGAAGCAACTAACCTGCTCTAATAACACCCGCCAATACCTTTAAAACTCACACTCACACACCAATGCAAGGCTGGACTGCTACATACAGTTTGGTAAGGATTAATATCACTGGATATCATGCTGAAATAGGCCACTATTGTCATATTAAAGTAAGTAATAAAATGATCAATCAAGTGGAGCCAGACTAAGAGTATATTTAGTGTTGTCGATCCATACCTACACAGTGTATCTGTGAACATACTTGAGAATAACAAACAGTTAACGAGACTGAGACAGCAAAACATGACTAAAGCAGCTTCACTAAAAACTGACCTTCAGAACCTTCATCAGGATTTATTGTTAGTGTACCCGATTACCTGTCAATGAGTACATAATGAGTACCTCCAGCCCATATACATATGGCTGTTACACACGACCACCTAAATCAAGACCGCGTCAACAAGACCAAGCTTTTCTGTGTTTGTACAGACTGCTGTGTGTCTTGTTTTCAATGATCCTTGGCAGATGAACTATTCGTGGTTTAGGGAGTCAAATTTTATTACAGAAGATTTGTCTGATGTCTCAGCCACAGCTTCTTCTTCTGTCTCCTTCATTCAGTTTCTTTGAGAGGCTGGGAGGGGTGAGAACTGTCAACAGTACCAACATTCCAATAGAAGTTTTACTTCCAGTCAGAGTGATGATGAATTTAGAGAATTTAGTTTAACTTAAGAATTGAGTTAAACTGACTAGTGATATCCCCACAGTTGGGGTCTTGAATTAAAATCCTGAGGCCTCTTTGTTTGAGATAAAATGCAGTCCATGCCGAGCCGAGACCTTTGAAAAAGTGATGACAAAGACCAATCTCAAGTGTATAACACCGCTGTCAGCCAGACAGACTGTACGTCTATGAGAAAACTGTTCATGACAACAGTTTAAACTACACTAAAAATGTGACATTTTGAGTCAATGAGTCATTTAAAGTGCTTAAAGTACCACACAGTCAGTCTCACAACTGAGTCACTCTGACAAAGGGTCAGGAGTTCAGACATCCAGGAGAGCTCAACATGCATGTTTAGTTTTTCTGTTTTGGGCATCTGTAGATAAAAAAGGTTCATTCTAAGGTAACAAATATATATATTTATATTCTGCCATATTCTGTAAATCTGACACACAGGAGCTCTCTCTGTCGCAGTACTCTGGGCAGGTCTGCTAGTTAGGAGTCAAACTTTGAGCTGATTCTCTGCAATTTTATGTCAGTGCTGGCCTGACAAAGTGCATCAGGGTCCCTGTGGAGGAGCTGGAGGAGGATGTGACTGAAGGTGGAAAAAGTCTGTTGCCAGCATGAACTCGCCCTGGAGAAGTGAATGATGGATGGGAGGACATGCAGGCTCAAACCCAATGAGTGATAAGTCAGGATATGCAGCCATGTATACCACATAAGCTCGATGCAGTTCGGTACACCTACCTAAACAAGAGCTGACTATTGCTAACATAGTAATGACAGAAGACACGTGTGCCACATTCAACTGTTTCAATGAAGTTTAGGCATTTTCCATATGCTGCACGTATGTCTGGACGTTGCTACTCATTCACACTTAGCAGACGCTGATGTGACGTTATATCGACGATGAGCAGAGAGGAGACGAGGCTGCATGCAGTCAGCAGAGATGAGCTCCTCTGAGAAGCCTCGGTCACGCACACAGAACATGTATTCACGCGTCTTGCAGCACTGCCACGCAGAGGACTGACACAGGTAACATCTGTGACAGCTGCCATGTCGACACAATGCAGCCACGGGCTAACGCTGAAGTTACACTGGTGAGATAAGGAGCCCAAAGCTAGCTGAGCTAGCTAGCATTAGCTGATAAAACTCCCCTGCAGTGATAAAGCTGCACAGCTGAAGCCCTGAGGCGGGACATGCGTTTGTCCCGCTTCAGGGAGACGTTACGTCGAAGCTGTTACCGTTACGAACCGGCGTGCAGAAGGCTGACCGTGTCCTCGCTCGTGCACTTGTCTGAGGAGCTCCTTACCGAACCGTCAAAACACAAACAGACGAGATTTGCGGAACTGTGTTGTGTAAGTGGCAACCAATCAGAGAAGAGAAGACGTTTGCGTCAAACCAATCAGAGAGCAGCAAGGGCGGAACTCACGAGCGCGTCACGTGTTAGAAACAATACGTTTGACCAAATAAAGCATATCCTGTGTTTACAGTGACATCTCCTGCAGTGCCGTCATCAGTAGACAGAGTGGACACCTCTGCTTAAAAACACTCATAACACCTATGACATAATTCACAGACATCTTCAAAAAGTGTCCTGTCACTAAAAATAACTAAAAATAATAAGTTTGAAATGAGTCATAAATATAATTCAGCTACAGAATACACTGGACATCAAAGTTTGGACTAAATCTGCAAATTTAGTTTTAAGACTATTAAAACTGCATTGCACCATTGGTTTGTTTCTCCCAACACTCTGTTGAAGAATGCTAAACATTATCATCATACCTGCTTTCATTCATGTAAATTGAAGAATGGAAACCTTCATTGTTATGGTGACACCTCAGGTTGAAGCTGGAAAGAGCAGTGGCTTGAGGTAACTTGCAAAAACAAGACTTAGGCCCATACGACAATGAGGGATGCACATTGTCTCCATCACGCACGCATGTGCATCCGTCATTGTCATGGAGACAGAAAGGTCACGTACGACCGTGGTGACGTAAGGGCACGCAAACCTGTAGAATTGTTCATTCGCGCTTGGACTCGAGAGATCGTTGACCTGTGTGAACACCTGTCCGTGAAAAAGTTGAATCCAACCTGAAAACTCATCCTACACGAGAGGAAAGCTCCGTGAAACCCCCTACACGAGAGGAAAGCTCCGTGAAAGACTAAAAGACCAACCTGCTGAGACATGTCAGGTAAAGGCCAACTCACACCGGACGCGGAACGGAAGCGGAACGGCACCGCCGCGGTCACCGTAGCAAATAGAATACTCAGTTCATGTAGCTTTTTACAACTTCACATCAACGTTACGTCATGACCGGTGGCACCAGGTGATCAAAGATCGATCAAAGGGTCTCAACGAGAGACTAATTGTTGAAGTGGAACAACACACAATCATTTATGACACAACAGATGTTTTTTATAATCTCCTCCACGTCGGAGAAGCAAAGTCAGCTGTTTGTTGTTGTTGTTTTCTTTATACACTGTTTATCGCGGGGTCTCGGGTATGTCCAGGATTCTCGCGTGATCTCGTGATCTCGCGTGAATACGGCCGGCTCGCTCCGCTGCCGTTCCGCGGCTGATCCGCGTCCGGTGTGAGTTGACACCGGGCAAAGTACCGTTCCGCTTCCGTTCCGCTTCTGTTCCGCGTTCGGTGTGAGTCCCGTGTGAGTCCCGTGTAAGACAACTTTTAAACTTTCCCCAAACTTAGTTTAATCATCATCATTTTTTCAGTACAAAATGTATATTTCATTCATGTAAACCGGCCTGTTAGGAAAACAGTTTTTGTTTACACTCGTTTGTCGGTTTAAAATGTTTATTAGATGATAAGAAATTGGACTGAAAGTTTCGGGATATCTGTGAAATGTGTTGATAGTTGTGTAGTAATTAATAATTTCTGTAAATAGATATTTTGATTTTTTTGGCGACACGGTGTTTTTCTCGGTGTAAAATGATTTCTAGATGGTAAATATTGGCTGAATGTTTTAATAATTGTGTAGTACTCAAAGAATATATTAAATTTTAGTTTAAGGCATTCATTTTTTACAAGTTTATCGACCATTTTTCGAATAATGCCAAATAATATATTTATTTTTCTGGTGCACCATGGAGACCATTGAACGTTCTTGACATCAGAATCTGGTGCACCATGGAGACCATTGAACGTTCTTGACATCAGAACGTGCAAATGTAAACAAACCGGGGCCCGTTGCCACAGTAACCTGCTTACGTATGATTTGAAGTTTGTTGTAATGGATGAAGTTTGATTTAAAACGCATCAATATCAATTTAATTTAATTGAATTAATCTAATTATTTTAATTGAACATAGAGTCACAATCAGAGCAACTTTTCAAGTTCAAAATTGATCAGATATTGCTCAAAATGCACCAGACAGAAGATGAAGTGAACCAAAGTGTCTGAAAGTCTTTAGATCCACAAACAAAACTGTAGTGTACTTTCATCCTGATGTACAGGGCCGGTCTTACAGAAGAAATAGAAATCCTGCGGAAAGCTCGCGCCGTGGCGCGGAGAGCCGCTTCTGATCCGCGCCCGGTGTGAGTGCTCTCATTGACTAGACTGGATTCTATTTGCTACGGTGACCGTGGCGGTGCCGTTCCGCTTCTGTTCCGCGTCCGGTGTGAGTTGGCCTTTAGCTATGGGCAATGTGGGAGGCCGCCCAGGGCGCATTCTCCGTGGGGGGCGCACGAGCGCCCGAAAAAGACAAAAACCTCGCGAAATTTCGATAACGCTCATTAATATTGCTGATGTATATTAATAATTTACCACGAATTACCATTGTTTTGAACTTATTTCGGAGGATTAAGAATGTTAATTGCACGTAATTTCATCAAAGTATCTGTTGTGGAGAAATTGCTGAAGTATGCTGTATTATTTATTGACGCTTGATCAAGGAGAATTAGAGACACTCTCAAAGTACACCTGAAGTGCTTGAGTCGGTCTCGCATTCTGACGAACTCGTGATGGTGGATAATTTTTAAACCCAAAGATCACACCCCAAATACTATAAGCCCCAGAATTAGTCAAAGAGAATGTATTTACTCTTGGAGGTGTTATTGTCAACATATTCCAGTCTGGGGACACAGATGTCCGCTTACGCAGATTGGAACGGCAACAACAAGCTATCTATTATGACTATGAAGGCAGCAACAAGCCTCTTCGACCCTGGCCACCACAGTGAGATATGGTGGCACCTAGTCATAAGACAAACAGTTAATACTGCTGTGGATCACAAGGCTCACACGTGGCCTCGTGTAACCCTAAAAGAGAAAATTCCATAACAATCCCCTCTTATTGATCATAAGATCAATACTAACTACCGAATAATAATGATTACCAAATTTAGAGACCACCAGGGAGTACAGTCAGAATGGGATTGACACAAACATTATAAAACATTTGTAATCACACAGAATTATTCAAAAGGCCATTCATAAAAATCATCTTTCAAACAAAGTAAATGACTATATCGCGACCATCGAGTACTTGTCCCTAAATGTTTTAAGCCGTCTGCATTTATTCTCCGGAGTTTTGCCTGTTGTCACTCACTCCTGGTGCTGCTCACAGCAGCACACACTGCCCCGCCCACCCAGTAAAATCCCTGCGCGCATGCGTACTTTCTGTATCAGTGAGGAGAGAAGTGAAGGCACGAGCGAGTTAATTGAGATGAGACGGGCGACTTGGTTCCGAAGAAAAACACTGCGGTCACGCCAGCCGTCTCTCGTTTTCGCGTGGTCACGTCAGCTGCTCCAATTTTTCAAGTGCGCCCTTATTGCCGACTTTATGGCAAAAACTTTGATAAAACGGGAAAGTCGCGCGAGCTTACTGCAGCGTGTGGACACTTCCGGTTTTCAAAATAAGACGTGGTGTTAAATTTATTAAAGGTTTATTTATAAAATATGAAGACTGGTTAAAATTGATTTAAAACGTGTCCATAAGCCAAGTATGATCCTGCCCTGCTTTAAAGCTCATATTTACATTATGAAATGCATTAAAAATTCATAAAAAATATGACAAGTGTTAAAATGCTATAAAAAGAGTACAAAACAACAACAACAAAAATATCGAGATATATATCGTGTATTGCGATATAGCTTAAAAATATCGAGATATTGGTTACAGGCCATATCGTGCAGCCCTAGTTCACCCCCTGATTTTCTCTCAAGGTAAATGGTCATGGACAACGCATGATAAAGCTCTGATTAAGACAGTGTTGAGTGTACCCAGGTAAAGAAGGTAACATTCACAGCTGCTGTACCTTTGACTGAACCTCTGGAGTTGTGGTTGTTTCCTAACAGCCATTGAAAAGTTATCCTGATATAAACTGTGGGCTGTTAATTACCGAGATGTTCCAGGGGAGGTGCAGAGCGGTAAGATCTGTACTATGGTGAAACTGATAAGGGTGACAGTTTTCTATATACTGGTCCAATTTTTCTTCCAAAAAATACACTTGAGGTGCCAAACCTAAATCAACAAGGCGTGATAGAGGTACAGGTGACCTCCAAAAAACAAATTCAGCCTTCAGTCTAATGAATGATTATGCTTGCGATCGTAATCTCAGTAACTGTTGGCTATGTCAAAATATGCCTTCGTCCATACACTCACCAATGTCTCATCCAATTCCATTCACTAGAGCGATTATAAAGTGTACAACTGAATGATTTGGCCCGAGATTTGAAGATGAAGCAGATGAGTGCTATACTCCTGCCTACCCTGTAGTCTCCACATGATACTGAATGCCTTATACATTGCTAAAACAGTCAATGAACAGTACCTACTGAGCAGTTTCAGTATACTACAAACTTTTCGCATAATCATACACAAAAGGATGTTAAAATTAGGTTTTGAATATAGAGTTCAAATAGTTCTGGCCCAAACAAACTGTTCAAAACCAGCAAAACCAGGTGTGTGTGTACGCCAGCGGCTGCCAATCCAGTTGGGTAAGCGGTATTATGATTTGAAGGTTTGAGGAAAGGATTCAGGCTTTGGCCTGGATGATCTTTCTCTTGGGAAGTTGGTGAAGAGGAGACCTATGGTCTGTAAATGTATGGTGTCTATGGAGCAACAGGGGGTAAGTGGATGAATAAAAATAAATAAATTGAGAGAAAATATTTTCTATCTTCAGGAAAAAATCAGTTTTTCTGTTACCTGTGTGTTCCATTTTAGGTTAACTTTATGTGATAATTCTGGCTTTACTGGTTGTTTGTGTTCTAAAAGATGTGATTTTAATCATTTTGCCATTTTATGATCAGTGTTAAATCAATTTTCATGAGATGGTTTTCACAGTAATGTAATACATGTTTAAAGTTCAAAGTTACAACTATGTTATGATGATATGCAACTGATGGTAACGACTGTTCATGGAAATCTTCTACGAAGATGGATTCCACGCCACCATGCATCGTATGTGCTAGTAACCTCTCCATGGTGGTGACCCTCTACTGTACATATGTACATGGGTCGAGATTTTGCAATATCTTGATTCAATGATGATTGTTGTGGATTGATTTCAAAGAGAGAAGAAATTTGCTCTAAAATGTTAATTAATTGTTTTATGGAACCCCTTCTAATTGCTAGGGTTTTTATCTCAGAGTGAAATATAAATTTGATCTTTCTCCTCTCCCAGTGGCATATTTGCACATGATATCTGTGACCTTCCTGATGACCTTCTTTAACACCTTGTGTTGTAGGTTCTCTTCACTTGCTTAAAGGCCCTTGTTGACCTGAAAGTGGAACTCACACTCATGGGAAATGGGATGATGGGGTACATAAGGGGGTTCTTAAGTTTCTCACTGATTGTATGAATTAATCTAAAACCGATTG